>NC_138044.1:12277675-12352675 GCF_964106645.2 Podarcis pityusensis | reverse complement strand
AACACTGGTAAAGAAAGTAAAATACCTAGGGGTTAACATGACTGCTAAGAATGTGAATTTATTTAAGGATAATTATGAAAAATGCTGGGTTGAAGTGAAAAAGGATTTAGAAATATGGTCAAATTTGAAGTTATCATTGTTAGGCCGAATTGCTGCGATAAAAATGAACGTATTGCCAAGAATGCTGTTTTTGTTTCAAACTTTGCAAATTTTGGATAAAATGGACTGTTTCAAGAAGTGGCAGAGAGATATCTCTAGATTTATCTGGCAGGGCAAGAAACCTCAAATAAAATTTAAGATATTAACAGATGCTAAAGAAAGAGGTGGATTTGCCCTGCCAGACCTTAAACTTTATTATGAATCAGCCGCATTTTGCTGGCTGAGAGAATGGATGCTTCTTGAAAACACGGATGTGCTGGACTGGGAAGGTTTCAACAATGTATTTGGTTGGCATGCATACCTGTGGTATGATAAGGTTAAAGCACACAAAGCGTTTAAAAACCATTTTGTCAGAAAAGCATTGTTTAATGTCTGGATAAGATACAAGGATTTGTTAGAAAATAAAACCCCAAGATGGTTGTCACCAATGGAAGCAAAGGCACAGAAAAAACTTAATATGGAGGCCAAATGGCCGAAGTATTGGGAAATCCTGGAACAAGAGGGAGACAGATTAAAACTGCAGAGTTTTGAAAAACTAAAAAATAGAGTACGAGATTGGCTCCACTATTATCAAATAATGGAGGCATATAATTTGGATAAAAAATTAGGCTTCCAGGTGGAAAAATCAAAACTGGAAACAGAATTGTTAGACCCTAAAGTTAAGAATTTGTCAAGAATGTATAACTTGCTGTTGAAATGGAATACACAAGATGAAATGGTGAAATCTGCTATGATTAAATGGGCACAAGATGTTGGACATAATATCATGATGGCTGACTGGGAACAATTATGGACCACTGGTATGAAGTTTACGGCATGTAATGCCTTAAAAGAGAATTTAATGAAAATGATTTATAGGTGGTACATAACACCAGTCAAGCTTGCAAAAATTTATCATTTGCCTGATAACAAATGTTGGAAATGTAATGAAACTGAAGGTACATTCTTTCACCTTTGGTGGACATGCCCAAAGATCAAGGCATTCTGGGAGATGATCTGTAATGAAATTAAAAAGGTATTTAAATATACCTTTCTGAAGAAACCAGAGGCCTTTCTCCTGGGCATGGTCGGCCAATTGGTGTCAAAGAAGGATAGAACTTTCTTTATGTATGCCACAACAGCAGCAAGAATACTCATTGCAAAGCACTGGAAGACACAAGATCTACCTACCAGGGAAGAATGGCAGATGAAGCTGATGGACTACATGGAACTGGCGGAAATGACTGGCAGAATCCGAGACCAGGGAGAAGAGTTGGTGGAAGAAGATTGGAAAAAATTTAAAGTATATTTACAAAAACATTGCAAAATTAATGAATGTTAGAAAGATGTTGGAATGAAGCTATATGGTTTTAACAGAAATGTAATAAAGATTTAAGTAAAAGTTGATTGATAATGGGTAAATATGGAAAAATTAAAGGTTAGACTGTTAAGATAAATTATAGAACAAAAATTGAGAAAGATGGAAAGAATTTGCTGAAATAGTTAACTGAACTAGAATACAAAAAGGTGTGAGGTGTGAGGAGGTCGATGAAACAGGTAAATGAAAGGTAAAGATAAGGAATATTGGATGTGTTTTTGAATGTTTCTGCTTTTTTTGTTTTTATTGTTGTGCTGCATTGTTTCCTTTTTAATCTGGTTTTTATTTTCTTTTGATGTAATGTATTGCAATTTTTTACTGTTTTTTTTCTCTTTTTCTGTAATTGTTAAACTTTTCATAAATATTTTTTTTTAAAAAAAAGGATCTGCAAGGCTGCTGTTGAATGTGATTCTCCAAGGTATCACTAAGAAGGGTGTTTTTTTTTTTAAAAAAAATGATTTTAAAAAAAAAAATCTAAAGTGTCATTTGCAAGCAACAAAAGAACTAGAAGTATGCAAAGGGTTTCTGAAAAGGAAGTGTGGGGGAACCTTTAGCCCTCCAGCTGCTGCTGAATTATCATCATCCCTGGCCATGCTTGCTGGGGCTGATGGGAGCTGTAGTCCAACAACATCTGGAAGACCAAAGGATTATCCTTATCTGTCAGGGAACTGACATCGGAGCTAGAGGCGGAGGGAAGGCTCTCAAATGATGCTGGAGAAGGGCCCAGCAGGGAAAGAGGCAGCTCAGCAGATGGGGAAGCAAATCAGTGCAACACCAGGGATAAAGGGGGGCAGATGGGGGAATCGGCGAGAGGGCTCCAGGACTCTTCACCGGACACCAGCGGGGAGAGCACGGGTCCTCCGCTACCCACACCCTCCCTGCGCAGAAGGCTTCCGCGCAGGGAGAGTAGGAGGAGACTTGGCGTCAAACAACTTTTATGTTGGAAAAGGTTTAAGAAACGCCCACTGACGGATTCTGCTAGCGACTGAGGCAGCCACGAAGTGAAGGGCTGTCCAGACAGAAAGGTTTAACAAGGCAACATAGCCAGGAGAGGCGGCAACTTACACACGAGCAACCCATACTCATTACATTATCCTTATCATCATCATCATCATTCGTAAAGGTTTAGGAAACTAGAAGGTCCTGGGTGAGGATTCCCATTTCTAAGCTCACTCCACATATAGACCTAGAAAGTGGCCTTCCTAGAAAACACCAACCCATTAATCCCCCCCAACACACTTTTACTTCCTCTTTCCAGCAGAAAGATTCTCAAGAAAGTTTACTCCATCCCCTGAAAAGCTACTCTTCAATACAATCATTAGCAAGGGAATTATACAACCATGAAAATTACCAAGTATTAAGGACATAAAAGGCAATTGTTAAACCCCTCATCAAAACCTGGCAGAGCATGAAAGCTTCAGCCCTCTGCTCACTGGAAACCAAGAGCAAATTCATTCCATGCAACCTTTGGGAGGCAGAGGGAGCCTTTCAAAAAGAGACCTGCACACAAAACCAGCATCTTGCCATTATCCTAAAGATGTATATTTTAGACTTGCGATCTCCTCAAAGTAGACTACGCCATTGCCATACGTGAATTGAGAGCACAGCACTTTAGGGGATGACCAATGGAAGTAGGGGAGGTTTGTCCCACCTTTACTGATCTGCCCCCTAAAGCAGAGCACCCACAGCTCCCATCATCTTCCACCACTGGCCATGATGACTGTGGCTGAGAGAAGTTGAAGAGTAAGAATATCCAGAGGGCCACATATTTCCCGACCCCTGGCCTAATGATAGGGCAGGCCAGTAAGCAGCATGTGGCAGTTCCTCACACCCACCTTTAAGGAATCCCTTGATACCCCCCTCCCCCAACTACATAGGTTAAAAGCTACTGTCTGGGAGGCAAAAGACTGAATTACAAAAGTACCAAGCAGAAAGGATCAAGGAAGCCACAATCAATCTCATAAAATTGGTGGTGGTGCGTGAGTTAAATGAGGCAACTTGGCCCAGCCATCCAAACCACTAATACTGCTTCTGTGGCAGATTTTCCATTTGTGCCTGTGCTCTATTACCCTGGTTAAATTGATCACAGTGCCTGATGTTGTGCCAAATTTATGCCTTCCAGCCCTTGATTTTCTTTTACAACCAGATACAATTGTTATTCCTGAGCACTCTATGGAGAGAGAGAGAGAGAGAGAGAGAGAGAGAGAGAGAGAGATCTTGTTAAGCTGGCTCCCTTTCCAAATAACTGTCATGTATTAAGTGGAAACTGAAGGGAGGTGCTTTTAAATCCTTCCGAAACTGGAGAACAAAATCCAGCAAATGGAAAAGTCAAGGGACGCCTGACACTTATTACTGCAAATTCAACTTTGTCGAGGCTTTGTTTAAAAACAGAGTCCACAAAAAACACCAATGGTGTGTGGCGGCATACACACCTTACTTCAGAGCTACAATTCTCAGCACCCTTCAGTTCCCAGGATGCTTTGGGGAAAGTCATGTGTTTTAAATGTATGCTGTGTCTGTGAGGGTGGTGGTTAGGGTTTCACCTGTTCTTCCTCAAGTAATAGCTATGTTATCTTCACTCCACTGAGCATCGCTTGAGGCCAAAGGAACACAACCGATGCACCTATGCCACCATCCCCATGTCTCTGGGTATACAGAACACAATGTGTATGGACAACATGTGGTCTGATGTGCTGCTGAGGTAATCAGAAACATGAAATGAAGTGTCGCAGCTCAGTGGCAGAGCATCTGCTTTGCATGTAGGAGGTCTCAGGTTGACTCCCCAGCATATTCCAGGAAGGGCTGGAAACATCCCATGTTTGAAACCCTTGAAGAGTTGCTGCCAGTCAGTGTAGTAGACCAGGGTTGGAGAACCTTTGCCCCTCCAGATGTTTCTGAATTACAATTCCCATACAATGGCCAATGGTGATGCTTGCTGGGGCTGACAGGAGTTGCAGTTTGGCAAGATCTGGAGGGCCAAAGGTTTCCCAGCCTTGATGTAGACAATACTGAGGATCTGGCTTAGGATAAGGCAGCTTCCAATGTACCTATGTTGATCCATTTGTGAAACACCCTTTATTTTCTGCATTGGATAGTTGAAAACAGGTAGCAGTTTTTAAAAATATATAAGTATAAGAGTATATATCTAGTCATATGTCTATTCATACACAGAAACATTTTTCTTCATATACGTAAAAGTAAAGCATATAAACATATACACGTAAAGCTGTCATCACACAGCCCCCATTGGGTGATTTCTAGAACCTAATCACAATTCTGGATTTGCATGAAGTCAGGGCATAGGAGGGAAGCAAAGGTGAAGGCAGAATAGAAGAGAACTGGCTTCAGAAACGAGGTTTGGAAGGTGAAAAGCGAGCTTAGCAGTTGCAGGGAGTGGAAAGAGGAAGTTCTAGACTAGAGGGTTAATGTGGGGGAAATGATTGGAGGAAGGGTTGGCAAATGGAATGAGCAGGGGCCCCGTGTGTGTGTGTGTGTGTGTGTGTGTGTGTGTGTACACGTACATATACTTTAGATAGATATACAGTGTGTGCATATGTGTGTATTTAACTCAATCTGGGGCTAGCCTCCAAGAGGCTGGCATCACAATTTGATTACCACAACCATACTTTTTAACTGCTGTCAAAAGAGACAGCGCCTTGTATAAACAGCTGCCAGGACACATGCCTGCTTTCTGTAGTCCCAGCTTTAAATCATACAGCAGTGATGAATCTTTATCTGACACTAATACTTTTTAACTTCATAAGGACAATTAAAATGAATTGCAGCTAAATGCTCACACAAGAAATCCTTGTTGCATAGTAACATGTTTTTCACATTGCTGGCGGGGTGTGTGTGGGTGTGTGGGTGTGTGTGTGAAAAACAGAAAGATGCAACTGGCTTTCAAATGCAACCTCTTTTAGAAGGTTTTAGATCTGAATAGCAAAGGAGCAAAAACAAGGGGGAAAAGGGTTCAGAAAGGCCACTGGGTGAAAGTAGCATAAAAAATGATTTGGCTACATCTAGGCAGGAGGCCTGTGACCTGCATTTTATACATTTATTTAAAATGGTTTCTGCCTTCAGACAAAAGGGCTCAAGGAAGCTTATGAATAAGCACTTAAACACACACACAACAAACTACTTGACCACAAAAATAAAAGCAGCCAAAACAGAGGACCCTGCAAGTAAAACTCAGCAAGAATTTGGAAAGCAAGATTACAGTTTGAAGCACCTCTTTACCTTGGTTTTTGACACTTGATGTGTATATTTTTGGTACTCACCCTATTTTTGTGATTGTAAGTTGTTTTAAATTGTTTTTAATATTGTGTTTTTGTGTTGTAATCTGCCCTGGGGGCATAGTGTAATAAATAAATAATACTGAAAAGGCTTGTCATCCTCTAAATGTTGTTAAAGGCATGGGAGGACAGGATGGGTTGCACTTGGAACTTAGAAGGCAACAAAGACAATGCTGGGCAAACATGCCTAAGCAGTAAGTGACATAATCTGGAAGCCATCACAAAAAAGGTCCTCTTGCCCGGCAGCCCATGGTCTAAACCTCTGAAGGTGCTGGTGGTGGGGATCAAGACAAGGCCCTCTTGTGAGGATCTCAGCTGCTGCATGTGAGAGAAGGTGGTATTTGAAATTATACCTCCCCCACAGCTCCTGAGCCCAAGACCAGTATTGCACGCTGTGATGAACTGAATGGGTAATAGGAAAGGCGCATTGCTCAGTTGTAGAGCTCATGGGAGCCTGATATGGAATTACTATCTCAGCAAAGGCCCAGGAGAGACTGGAAGGTTTATACCTTCTTGGGCAGCTTCTCCCTCTACCTGGTCATCAGCTGGGTCCCAATGCACCTCTGGCTTTCTCTGGCTTTCCCAAGTAGACACACAGTGAGAGTATGATATTTTTTGCAAATTGTTTAATGTGGTTATACTTGTGAATCATATTGTGTTTGATCATACTGTATTTTAAGTACTGTATTTTATCATTTTATGCTTGTGAGTCACCTAGAGAATGTTATTGAGTTGCCTTATAGATATTAAAAATACAATTAATTAAATTTAGTATTAGTATTATTTACTCCAGTATATATCCCACCTAAGAGCCTGGGGCACATAAATATCTTGTATTCAGCACTACCTATATTCAGTGCAGATTCACACACACACACACACACACACACACACACACACACACAGTACATTGACTTCCGGAAGGAATCACGGCAGACTAAATATCTCTAGTCGACGGAGATAATTATGTGGTGATTAATGATACATAAATCTTGGTTATCACATTCTTGCTCTGAAGATAGAAAACAAAGGGAATAACTTCTAATGCTCTGGAAGAGCTGCCTTACACACCATGTTTTTAGGGGGACCCAGACGGGGTGAGTTATTTAGAGCAAGGAACTTCCATTTTGCAGAAATACCACATAATAATCCTGAAGATCAATCTTTCAGGTTGGTAAAACCTCCCTTTTTAAAATTATTTTTGAGACACTGATAAATTACGATTGAGGTGATTCTGTCTGGCAGTTGAAATTTGGAATGCAAGTCGGCTGCTGGCGCAAGGAGAGACAATCATTCAAAGGTTGAAAGTAAAACAAAAAGCCTGTTTTAATTGTTTGTACCAAAGAAAGATTCTAAATGGCTAAGGCATGATCCAGCTGTTAGAAATTTCTTGTTTTATTTTTTAAAACTGTCTCTCTGAAAGTGCTGATTGCAAAAGTGAAACTAGCTTTTCTATGCTACTGTGAGAAAAGAATACTGTCAGATAAGCAGACGGTTAACATGTTTTTAAAGCAGAGACTATAAGCAGAGTGAGTTGTTAATAAGAATAAGACAACAAGAATAAGACACCCCGTTGACTGTTGGCATCATGCAGCAATTACTGGGTGAGCAACTGAGAGAGGCTAGAGCTGGGGTGCATAAAATGGTGAATAAAAATGGACCAGAGAAAAATGAGGCTGAGGAGATCACAGAGCCTATAGAGAATGATGTTGATGGAAGACTTCCAGAGCAGGAAAGTGGAGTGCTAAAAATGGAAGTAGTGGATGACAAAATAGAGAGACTCTTTATATTGGTGCCTGGAGGAGTGAGGCAATTTGGGGTGAAGTTGTGGTGTTGGAGAAGTGGAATGAAAGAAACCATGGAGCAAGAGATTAAGAAATATTCTGAGCTGGCAGTGATAGAGCTGCAAAAGTGGAGACTGTGTATCAGAAGGAGAAAGCTACAAACCTCTTGCGACAAGTCTGGAAAAAGAATGGAAGAGGAGGAAATGGAAGGATTTCCCCCCCCCTAATTTAGGATGGAAACTCATGGCCAACAGGAATTGGGATTGGAAGATATTGAATTGCGTGTGAATTAAGGAATATAACATAAGTAAATTATGATGGATCGTTCTTTTAATATATGACCAGAGTGGGGAGACTCCTGTTTGAATAAAGATGGAGGATCTATTGTTTTTCACCATCAGATATAAAGTCACTATGCAGGACTGAAGGAAGACTATTGTTGACAATTACTGATAGCAACTGGAGAACCCCTTTTAGACTTTTTTCCATGGAAGGGAAAATGAATGAACTTGAGATGTCTAGATCTGAAGACTGGAGAAATATTGCCTAGCAGAAGGAGGAACAGTGGGATACCATTCTGGAATGAATGTTTTGAATATTTTGAATAATCTTTGTATATAACTGGCAGACAGAGAATCTGAAGTCTCCTCTATTTTATTTTTCTGTTTTCTGTCTTTATTCTTTTATTATCTTTATATTCCTGTTTTCTCCTCTTTTCCCCCAGCTTCATTTTTGTTTCTATTTTATTTTTATTTTATTTTATTTGTGTGTCCTCTACTATGGGTCACTGAAGGGACTTAATGAAGGACCCTGCGTGAGAGACACGGAAGGGAAGATCTCCCAGGGTGGAGGCAGAGAGAAGAAAGGGGAGCTCCCATGTGAGAGCTAGGAGGGTCCATTTCTTTCTGTGTCAGACAAGGATGAAGAGCTAACTCTGAGAGAAGGCTCTGTGTTTCTTCTTTTTCTTCTTCTTTCTCTGATTTTGTTCCTATCTAGATTAGTTTTTAAAAAATCCTTTTCTCCTATGAAAAGGCTTTAATAAAAATTGTTCTGAAAAAAGTACAGTGGTACCTCGGGTTACATATGCTTCAGGTTACATATGCTTCAGGCTACAGACTCCGCTAACCCAGAAATAGTGCTTCAGGTTAAGAACTTTGCTTCAGGATGAGAACAGAAATCGTGCTCTCAGCAGCGGCAGCAGGAGGCCCCATTAGCTAAAGTGGTGCTTCAGGTTAAGAACAGTTTCAGGTTAAGAACGGACCTTCGGAACGAATTAAGTACTTAACCCGAGGTACCACTGTACATTAATTAAGCAAATCAGCGTCGATGGGACTACTCCAAGGGGAACTTATCTGGATGCAGCCCAATGAGTTTTGCACATTTAGACAAAAATTCCTGCAATAATCTGGATGGAACACTCATAATTAAACATATGTGAATTGAAATAAGCTGAGCCATCGCTCCTTCCATCACATCACAGCAGACTCCACCCCATTCCAACCTTGTTGCCTGTTCCTGGACCTGCTGAGAGATGGGATACTGGCCACTTCAAGGACTTCCAGGGCTGCTTCAAGGTCTCCTACCATTCACAGAGGAAACGTGGGCCCCAGAGAGATTCCCCACCCATCCACCAGACGAGTATGTGGGTGGTGATTCTGCACCTACCAGTGATACCTCCTATGCTGCTCTGGAGGCAGGGAGGGGGTGCAGGAGGAATTGGCACAGAATCTCCAACCAGCTCCTTTTCTCCAGTCTAACGGGGAAATGCCATTCACTACAAGCCTCAACTCAGTGGTTGAAGAGCTGCACTACCACACTTGCGTGTAGAAAGGTGAATGTCCCTTGCTTCCATTTGTGATGGTGTTTTAATAAATAATAATAATAATAATTTATTATTTGTACCCTGCCCATCTGGCTGGGTCTCCGCAGTCACTCTGGGCGGCTTCCACAAAGATTAAAAAGACATTAAAATGTCAAACATTAAAAACTTCCCTGAACAGGGCTGCCTTCAGATGTCTTCTAAATGTCAGATAGTTGTTCATCTCTTTCACATCTGATGGGAGGGCGTTCCACAGGGTGGGCGCCACTTCCCTGTAGCTTTGCTTCTTGCAGTGAGGGAACCGCCAGAAGGCCCTCGGCGCTGGACCTCAGTGTCTGGGTAGAACGATGGGGGTGGAGATGCTCCTTCAGGTATACTGGGCTGAGGGATTTGGCGAAGCGTCTAAACTGGTACAGTACAAACAAAAGCACACACACTCCCACAAACAGACATGGTTGAATCAGGCTCAGATATCCTGCTGTTTTACTGTTGTTGGTTTTACTGTTTTGTAATACTTAATCTTTGCGATCTTGCTTTATTTTAAGATGCTGTAAGCCGAACGTTGAGTGGACATTTGGCTCAGGAAGTAAGGTTATAAACTTGAACCCAAATAAATAGATTAAAAGTCTTGTGTCCTGAGGGAGGGGGGGTAAAGCCTCTCCCACAATTCCCTCAAGTCCGATTTTGAAGGCATTTCTAATGAGCACGTTTCAGCTTTCTCTGCAATATGGAAGAAAAATAATTTTGTATTATATGGTACTTTCTTTTTTCTTTTTACAGGCACTTAAGAAATAATAAACATGTTTGATTTTGATACACCTATTTAGGGCAGAAATGCTTCATGATGTGAAATGGAAATTAAAGCCTCTAATTTTTGCACAATAGGTTTTAAAATGTCAAATTAACATCTCGGGCAATTTTTTTTTAAAAAAAGCAGTTACACACTACAGTGTGCCTCCTTTCTCCATTCTTACTCTGGTGTGGATATTTCCCCCCCTCCTTTTTCTTTTTAGGAAAGCTATTTAATATCTGAAATTGTGGGGGGGAAATGGTTCATAATTATGCAGACATATAACTGGAACGCAACTGGAACAAGAGCAGCATGCGAAAAATGTATTTAAGGTCTATCATCCCAAAATGCTGCTAAAAGCTATTAACCAGTACGTGTTAATTGCCACAGCATTCATATTAATTTTCACTTCAGGCCCGACATTGTGGAATATTTCCCTTGATACGTTTTAAACAAAGTTTAATTTAAGGAACTGCTTCTATCAACACTTATGAAAATTAACAGCCAAGCAATTAGTACTCATGAATTATCCCTCCCCCCCCACTCCCCAGCCTCATTGTTAAAAACAGTTTCTAACAAAGAAGTTGTTGTTTTGTTTTATGCTGGTTCATAGACATTTCATTAAAGAGAAAGGAAGAAAAGCACCTCCCCACCTGCCCTGGGCACCAAGGGCCAAACTCTGTTAAGTCCACCTTTAGAATCAACCCTAGAAAAGGGCTCCATGAACCCTGTGCGCCTCATGCACATGCGCCTGGCAGCTGGCCTGGTGTGGTGGGTTCTGTTGACCCTGCGGCCCCCGTTCCTGCCCTAGAAAAGGTTCAAATCCATTGTCAGATCATCATGAGGTTGGGTTTGTTTTATTGTTGATTTTTATATATACATTGCTCAAGTTTGACACCAAAAAATTATAGCAATACTATGGAAAGACATACTTACTTACTTACAGCACATTTTAAAAATAAATAAAGATATGGAACATGTAAAATCAATAAAAAGCAATGATAAAACCTGGTCATTGCTGAAAGACCTGTGGACATTAGAACACAGATACAGTGGTACCTCGGGTTGCATACGCTTCAGGTTACATACACTTCAGGTTACAGACTCCGCAAACCCAGAAATCGTGCTTCAGGTTAAGAACTTTGCTTCAGGATGAGAACAGAAATCGTGCTCCAGCGGCGCGGCGGCAACAGGAGGTCCCATTAGCTAAAGTGGTGCTTCAGGTTAAGAACAGACCTCCGAAATGAATTAAATACTTAACCTGAGGTACCACTGTATTCTCAGTAGCATGTAGCAGATAAGCCCTCCCACCCCAAAGCTCTATGCTACAGAATAAAGAAATGGCTTCTTACACCAAATCGTGATTAAGATCAGAAAATTTGAAATTGGGGGGGGGGGGCGGGACATGTAGATAACAATTTTTCCATTCCTCTTTCATACCACTAGAACTCATGTATGTCCAATGAAGCTGAATGTTGGAAGACTCAGGACAGATAAAAGAAAGTACTTCTTCACACACATTGCATAATTAAAATAAGGTATTTGCTCCCACAGGAGGCAGTGATGGCCCACAACTTGGGTGGCTTTAAAAGAGGATTGGACAATCCATGGAAGAGGAGAAGGCTAACAGTGTGGCCTAGACTGTTGCATGAACTGCCCTAGGCCTGTGGTTTCCAACCAGTGTGCCGTGGCACCCTGGGATGCCTTGAATGATGGCCAGGGGTGGTGTGGGCAGCACTGGCCTCTGTCCCTCTTTCCTTCCCTCCCTCCTCTGATGCCCTCTCGCATCTCTGCCTCCCAAAGGCTTGCACAGCTGTTTGTTGCAGCAGCCCTGGTTACAAACTCCCCAGGCAAATGCTGCCTGGGGGTGCTGGTTGCCAGGAGCTGAGGCAGCTCAGAGAGCAGGGGCGTCTGTGGTAGATGCCTGGAGGACTCCCAAGTAGAGGGGAGAGGAGAAGAGGCTGAGGGAACACTCCACAAGGGAGGGTGTTCGAAAATGGGTGACAGGTGGCCAGCTCTGCAGGCAAGGGGTGACATAACTGGGTCCTGAGCCCCACAGGGGTGCCATAGTTGGTCAAGGAAGCCGTGGACTCAAGAAGGTTGAAAACCTCTGCCCTAGGCCGATCTTCAGAAGACCAGTGGGCAGAGGCACCAATAAAAGGCACAGAGTGATCCAGAGAAGCTTTCTGAATGCATTATCCAATACTGTAGCCATGATGGCTTATCTCTGCCTGCATGGTCAGAGGCAATAATATATCTCAATAGCAGCTGCTGGAAACTATAGGAGGGGAAAGCATTCTTGTGCTTGGGCCCTGCTTGCAGGCTTACAGACATCTGGTTGGCCACTGTGAGAACAGAATGCTGGACTAGATGGGCCTCTGGCCTGACAAGCTGGCTTGGCTGCCCACCCCCCACCCCAATAGTTGCTTCTGGCCTGTCGAATCCTACAGCTGTCAGGGAATTCCTATTTCTTTATTAACATACATTATCAATCTGGACTGTAAGTCTGCAAAGATATGCAATGTCTGTAGCTGTGATTTACTTTTTTAAAAACAGCAAACCTCTCAACAAAAATTGATGTTATTTCACTTAAATTCATTTAAAGAACTGGGCTCATTAGTGCTGGTGGAGAACTTTGTTCACAGAGCAAGCCACACTAATCCCTTGCATCTCTCCCAGAGAAACACAACTGTGATTTTATCTGGCAAGCACGAGAGATGAAACTTTCTAATAATGATTTAGGGTTTTTTTTAAAGGAAATAATAATAATAAAAAGAAATCAAAAGCTCTGGTTCCAAATCTAAAAGAGGATTTCAAGAGTCACCCCAGCCTCTAGAGTAAATACATAATTAAGTAGGGTTTTTTTAACCATGCTTAATTAGGCCCCAAAGCCCCCCTTAATAGACTCCCCCATCTCTCCCCAATTAGGCACCACTTTCCCAGGGGAACCAGAGTAGCTCAGTTAATTATGCAAATCAGGCACGTACTATTCCCAGGAAAAGAATTATGAATATTTGCAGAAAAACACATCTCTTAGCATGTAAAAAAGGGGGGGGAACAGCAACCTTCGTATCTTAAAAACACTGAAGAGCACCGATAACAGGGAGAGTGTTGTTAAAATGTTGGCTCTGATGCAATTGTGACAAGCATGCTACAAGGTAGTAGCAGTAACAGTACAGTATTAATAATAATGAAAGACTACATAACGAAAAGGAAGCCAGGACACATTTGCTGCAGCATGGTGATTTCCATAACTACTGCTCAGCTAAGAATGAAGACTTTGCTTGTTTTAAAATTTTATGTTAAGGCCTATACACAGCCTTTTTTTTTTTTTTAAATCCTTCAAGGTGGTTAAGGCCACATTCAGACCAAACATTTAAAGCACTATTCTCTTCAGAGAGCTACAATTCCCAGAGTTCCCTGAGAAGAGGGGTTGATTGCTAAAGCATTCTGGGAATTGTAGTTCTAGAAGGGGAATAAGGGTCTCCTAACAACTCTCAGCACCCTTAATGAACTACACTTCCTATGATTTTTTGTGGGAAGCCACAATTGTTTAAAGTGGTATTAGTGCATTAAATGCATGGTGTGCATGTGGCCTGAGCCAAAGGATCATTACATTCCAATCTGTATATTAGTTCAAGAGGTGTGACTATGGTCAGTTGAATCAATAAGCGCAGACCAAATGAATTTCCCTTCCACCCTACTGAGCATCTGACTTGATTCCAATTGTCCAAGAGTTTGCAAACTGAAAAGGAGCCAGGCGGAGAAGATGACCACCTCCTTTTTTGATTGCATCATGGACTTCATTTCCCCAAACTCTAGTTTATTTGGGATGAGAGGGCACACACATATGCACAAGTATTTCCTCTTTGCCTTGATCAAAACACTGTTCACCACCACAAACTTTTGGGGCTTCACAGGATACTATTCATTTTGCCTATTATCCCTGAGGTTACTTTCATTTGGCTGCTCTTTTGTACAGAAATCAAACACAATTCCATTACTCAACAGCAGCTTCTGTTGCAAATTTCTCAGAAATTGGCAGGCGGGTCCTGTGTGTTTATAGCACCCAGTTCTATGGCTGCAATTTGTTTTAACTGTTTTTAATACTGACCTTTAAAATGTTGTAACCTGCCCTGGGGACCTGCTAGTGAGGGGTGTGCAGTATTAATAATAATTACAAAAGCAATAAACACTAGATCGGCCATAGAGAAGCCCAAAATTCATTGTTGCCAGCTAGTTGGCAACGGTGGGTAGGAAATCATGCATTTTGTAGGCAAGAATGTTCTTCTCCTTTTCCGTTAAGTCGCCAAGCACCACAAAATTCCATCTCATTTGAAACGCCAAGTTTGCACTTGCAGAGTATATGGGAGTCTGTCCTTGCAGCAGCCTGGAAAGTTCCAATTTCTCCTGCGCAAGCTACACAAATTTACCTATGCTGGATTGACAAGCACAATCTAACGATGTTGGCTGACCAAAGCATACCCTGGTGAAAGAAAAAGCTGCCCCACTATCACTCATCATGCCAGAGAGATAACATAGGTCAGGTAAATGCTAATTAGCACACAGGATCATAGAACCTAGGAAGCTACCTTATACCAACTTGGACCACTGGTCCTTCCAGCTCATTAGTGTCCACACTGACTGCCAGCAGCTCTCTTCCAGGGTTTTAGACTGGGATTACAGTTGTTTTAGTATTTATTTTTGAAATGAAAGGCAATGTGTTAATATTGGCATTATTCCCTCAGCATGCTAACAAATACAGTGGTACCTCGGGTTAAGAACTTAATTCGTTCTGGAGGTCTGTTCTTAACCTGAAACTGTTCTTAACCTGAGGTACCACTTTAGCTAATGGGGCCTCCTGCTGCCGCTGCGCCTCCTCCTTGTGATTTCTGTTATCATCCTGAAGCAAAGTTCTTAACCCGAGGTACTATTTCTGGGTTAGCGGAGTCTGTAACCTGAAGAGTATGTAACCTGTATGGACCCTTATTCTTACAGAGAGCAGAAATTGAGTAGTTATGGGGTTGTATCAAATATTAATCCTACTTAAAGCAGACCCATTGAAATTTATGAACATGGTTGACGTAGGCACATTAATTTCAATTGGCCTACCCTGAGTAAACTTAGTTCAATTCAGTCCAATGACTCCACAGAGCAACTCTTAACAGGGGGATTTTGCAATTTAGCTCAACGCATCTGTGTTATCAGCAATTCACAGAGAGTGAAAAGCCACTTTCCACCTTCCTTAGAGCAAAGTCTTATCCAAATGTCAGGCGTAAAAGTTAAGTCCGGAAAAAGAAGACAGAAAGCGATGGGCTCTGTCTGTTGTCACTTGTAACCCTTTCCTTTCCTGGAGAGACCAACAGCCATCCATTTCAGCCCTTCTGGAGCTTAGGACAAAAATAAAAGGCAAAGAAGGAACTGTTTTTGTTGGCTTTGGGGCAACCAACAAAATGTGGTGCAAACAGTAATGCACTGAATGGTAAACATTCATTCAGCAAAATAATAAAAGATTTTGGCAACCTAGGGCTGATGCATATCTAATGTGGCTCTCCACCTTAACAGAAAATGCTCCCACTCCTTTTGCGTGATAATCCACAGGCTAGGGAGCTGATCCTCACAGTGGTCTGGAAAGTTTCCATTTATTCCTCCGGCTAGGCAAGCCAGCAGAAGAGGCCACAGCTCAGGGTGGTAGAGTACCTGGGTTCACTCCCCAGCAACACTGCCAGGAAGGGTGGGGAGAGCTCCTTGCCTGAAACCCTGGAATGCTGATGCCAGCCAGTATAGACAAATACCGTGCTAGATGAACCAACAGAGTTAGTCAGTATAAAGCAGCTTCCAATGCTCCTGTTTGATTCAGCCTCTGTATTCAGTATCACGAGGACTAGAATTCTGATTTCTTTTAAGAATTGCAGACATTCAGCACATGCTTTGGTCCCGGTTTCAATCCCCAGCATCTCCAGATAGATTTCTGCCTTAAACCACAGAGAGCCACTGCAGCCACTATAGACAATGCTGAGCTAGACATGAGACAGCTTCCTACGTTCCAAGGTATCAATGCAACACAGGGTCTCTCCAGAAGACCTCTGGCTATGGGGTTTGGTGCACACAGGAAGTGATCCTTCTTTAGTATCCCAGTATCCCAGGACAAGTCTGCACAAGACAGGATTTATTCATTTCTTAAAATCCCTGCAAGGGCTTAAAACCTGGACTGTTTGCCCACATCAGTCACCTTTGTAGTCTCTAAAATGGCCAAAATCCACCCACAGAGCATCAGTATTTTTAAAATCTGGAAAGAATTTGGATTGGAAAAACGCAAGGAAGACTTCCAGATACAAGGGTTTTTTTTTTTCTTTTTAAGGGAGGGCACTGATCTCTCTCTCTCCTACTTACCTTGCCATCAAACTTTGAGTATTCGTTGAATGGGTTGTTCAGTTGTAGGGGGCACTGTTCCAGCCGTACTGAGAGGATTGATGGCTTCGTAGCAGCACGCTGAGGCTTCACCCTGAAGTTCTTCTTCTCAAACAGCAGGCTCAGCTCCTCCGCTGCAATTAAAAAGAAGCCAGATATGTCAGAAAGTATTGAAAATTTCCCCCCTCCTGAATGAGGGATCTGATGGTAAAAGGATCACAAGCAGCAGATCGCGAAGCCAACACCCAGTAGTAATTAAATGTTTTCTGTGTTCCATGCATTCCAAAAGGCACTGCAATCATAATCATAGGAAAAGAAGTAGCTGTGTTACACTGAGCCAGGGCATTGTTCTATCTAGCTCTGTATGGGCTACACTGACTGTAAGCAGCTTTCCATGGTTTCAAGAGATGCTACTGAATATGGGAAACCTCATCTAGGTGGCTATAAACCTATGCCCTAATAAAACCTAAGGTCCACTAGCAAACCTAGGCCCTATATAAACCCAGGCTATCTCCTGATCCTATACAAATCCAGGCCCTACAAACCTATGAAACAGTGCCGTAAACCAGGGATGGGGAACCTCTGGCCCACAGGCCAAATTCTAATATTTTCTTTTTAAATTGCTGTAGCCTGCCCTGGGACCTTGTGGTAAGACAAAATGAGCAAGCAACAACTAACTATTGGAGGCAAATAGAAGAGACCATTGAGGCTTCATTACAATCAAATGGTATAATAAATACAAAATAAATACGTCTTTGACACAATGGGACCGTGTCAAGAGCAAATCCGATGGCGATTTTGTTCTAGGTTAACTGACGATATGGCTGGGAAAGGACTGAAACCTCTAGTATGTCTTCTGCTGATAGCTGACAAGCTGCAACTGAGAGGGAGGGGTTACTACAATGTCTGGTGGAAATGGACAAGCTGATTGAGCCAGTTCAAGGGAGGGAAGGAAGGTTGCAGAAAATGAATTCTGCTGGAACATGGAGCTATTTTGTGGGATACTGGGACATAAGATATGGACATGAGACTTGAAACAACTTTGTTTCTTAATAGTATAGTCTTTACTTTCTGTAAGTAGCATAGTCTCTGTTTACTAGTATAGTTAATAGCATTACTCTTATAAAAGTATTTTAAATATTTTTTAAAACAATATCAACATTATTACCGTATTGGCCTGAATATAAGCTGTACCCGAATATAAGCTGCACCTTTATAATTCAAGGGGGGGGGGGGGAGAGACAATACCCGAATATAAGCTGCGCCCTTAAAATTCCGCAGGCACTCACACCTGTTCCATTTTACCATCTTTCTGTTTCAGCAGTGATATCATTTCTGTAAGGTTGCAAATTTAACCCGCACTTTAACTTTTCACAGTCGGAATTTGGAAAAAAAGTGAGGCTTATATTCAGGCCAATACGGTATTAACAACAACAACAACAACAACAACAACAACAACAGAAGACCTGCTGGATCAGACCAATAGCCCACCTAGTCCACCATCCTGTTCTCACAGTGGCCAGCCAGATGCCTCTGGTAAATCCATAAGCAGGACCCAAGCACAACAGTACCCTCCTCTCCTGTGGGTATCGCCAAGTTTAGTGTTAAACTGTGGATGCGGAACACAACCATCATGGCTATTACCAATAGCACTTTTATTTTCCACTAATTTGCCAGATCCTCTTTTAAAACCATCCAAGTTGGTGGCCATTACTGCCTCATGTGGTAGTGAGTTCCATAGTTTAACTGAGTGCTGTGTACTTCATTTGTCTATCCTGAATCTTCCTTCAGCTTTATGGGATGTCCACAAGCTCTAGTTTTGGGAGAGGGAAAAACTTTTCTCTGACCACTTTCTGCATGCCATTCTGTCATGTAGCCTCTTTTCTTTAAACTATAAAAGTCCCAAAATGCTTTTTGCAAAGGGAGGTTGCTCCATGACCTTGATCATTTTGACTGCCAAAATGATCCATAGTTGAACTATGCACTGTGTGAAGACAGCAACAACAATGTTTACTAATACAGGAATGGGTCCATAAGGTTGTTGTTTTTTCAAAACCACACACACCAGCTTCACAGCTGATGTCATATGTGACATCACAGGCAAGGGGCAGGCAGAGAGGTGGTTGGCAGTGCTCCTTAAAGAGGGCTTCTGACAATACATTGGAAAGGTAGGCTTGCTGTCACCACCAAGCAGCTGATTCCAAGCAGCGTTGAGAGAGATAGGGAGGGAGACAAAGAGATAAAGACAGATACACAGAGATGGGGGGGGGGGAGGTTCTAGGATACTTGGGTGGGCACCTTCTTTCAGTCCCATCAACTTGTGAAGCATGGTGGTGGTGGTGACACCCTTTTCTGTGGCTGCTCCCATAGTGCAGGATTCTCTCCCAAGAAAGGTTAGACTAGTTCCCTCTTTGCTACCATTATGCTGGCAGGTTAAGACCTTCCTGTTCAGAAAGACCTTTGGAAACTTAGGTGCAGGTGATGCTGATCACAGGGCAAACAGGATTTTAATTGCTGGTTCCAAATGTGTTCCGATAAATTCTAATTATTATTTCTAACTAGTTTGGGTTTTATTCCTCTCTACCTCTCCCTCTTTTTTTACAATGTTGCTTTTAAATTTTGCGATATGCCGTAAATCCCAGCTTGGGAGAAACATGGGACATAAATGCATTAAATAAATAAATAAATGATAGGTAAGGTGTGGCTTAGATGTGGAGAAGGGGTAACCTAACCCTAGCAAAAATACAAAATGGTTATGTATGCAATCAAAGCTGAAAGGGTGGTGGGGAGGGGACCTTGCTGTAGCATAATCAGAAGAAACACCCCACCAGTTGACATGACAAGGATACCTAAAAAATGAGGATGGATGACAAAAATAAAAAAAAAAATCAAGACCTGTCGAGTTTTCACCTATTAGTGCTGGCCTCTCTTTCTCTGAACAGCAACTGTATCTGGTGAGTGAGTTTTTGCTCCACATCTGCTCCAGGAGCGAAGCAGCCCCCAAACTCAATCAATCACTATTGGTGGATCAGCATTCAATCTGCCCCGCTCTGTCTCCGTTCTTTATTCGCCTGCCTGGATTTGTGCACGTCCCAAAGATTTACATGCTGCCCCTCCCGAGGATTGGAACTGCTGCCGAAGGCAGATTGAGTGGGGACTTCCAAAGCTGGTGTCGCGGGGAGGGGGGAGCCGTTCGTTAAATGGCAAAATTAAAACTTGTCAAATCACGGCTAAGTCGTTATGGCTTCCCGGTTAATTCGGGAGCCGGGAGCAGCTCTGACTGGGATATGGAGATGGAGGATGCACAGGTGCGGGCACCAGGAAAGAGAGAAATGGAAATGGAAATAAAATAAAGATACCCAACAGGGCCGTGCAAGATTATTAAATTCTCCCTGAACTAAGACAGCACAAAAATGTCATTATGTATCCCAGGTACGTGTTATGCTGTGTGAAACCCTTTATGCTTATTCTGAAGTCTCTTTTTCTCTCTCTCCCCCCCCCCCTCTCTCTCTCGCACACACACACACATACCCCACACACTGCCAAAATAGGCAAATAAATAAATAAATAAATAAATAAAATCTCATTTGCAATTATATTCTTGCAGCATGGCGTGAAGTTATTTCCTGGGCCTTTTTGGAAAGCTTCGAGTCCCCTGGAGCTCAAGACGTACATTTCATTGGCTTTGGTGAGAGGAGTGAGTGTTTCAATATGTAGTTTTGTTCCTCAGGAAGCACTAGGGAGGCATTGCTTTATTGTCTCCTCTGCTGGCACGGACCCCGAGTGCATCTCTGGAGTTCTCCTCTGCAGATTACTATGGCATCTGTTTTGGTTGAGTTCTCTTGCCTGAGCTGAAACCTTGTGCAATTCTGGGACTGTTCAGGATAACAACACAAGGCTGGAGAGGAGGAGGAGGGCAGGAAACTGATGAGCACTGTAGTTTAATTTGGCCAAGTTCCCCTTCTGCTACACAACGCAGTGGCCCAGTGCAGGCTTAATCACCAACTCTGTGAAAACCTCCATTTGCAAATTATGAACTAGCAGCTGGAACAGGCTCTCTCATCTCTCTCTAAAGCAAATTCCCTTCACCTTTCCAGCACCAATCATGGTTCCAAATTCAGTTACCACCAATGGTAAACAACTCTTGGTAATGATAACCAATGTTTTCTTAAAACCATGGTTGGCAAATCCACTTCAAGCCAAACCATGGTTTACTGGGGAATGTTGGTTTACATGGTTTATGTTGGCAGTGCTGAACTTTTATTTTATTTAGAAGTGTTTATCTTTTTTAAAAATCCTTAAGTGGTGTACAAAAATAATATAAAATTATTATTAATAAAATAGACAAAGTTGGTAAAAAAATAAAAAAAAATTATATGTAGCCTTGCTGAAATAACATTGTTTTCAGCAGGCAATATAGGGAGAGTATCTGCCTTTTTTTGCAAAAAGAAGCTCAACAATTTTGGGGGTTTCCTTTAAAAAAAAGCGCTCAACAATTTTCAACTTTTTGAAATATGGCAACCCTATATTATCAACATGCAGGGGTTTTATTCCCCCCTCCCTTGTAGCACTCCCCAGTTTTTCTCCCTGCTCTCTCATAACACTAGAACTTGTGGACATCCAGTGAGGCTGAATGTTGGGAAGATTCAGGATGATAAGAAGAAGAAGAGTTTGGATTTGATATCCCGCTTTATCACTACCCTGATGAGTCTCAAAGCGGCTAACATTCTCCTTTCCCTTCCTCCCCCACAACAAGGTGGGGCTGAGTGGGGCTGAGAGACTTCAGAGAAGTATGACTAGCCCAAGGTCACCCAGCAGCTGCATGTGGAGGAACGGAGACACGAACCCGGTTCACCAGATTACAAGTCTATTGCTCTTAACCACTATACCACAGTGACTTCTTCACACAGAACACGCTCCCACAGAAGGCAATTGTTAAGTTGATGGCCACCAACTTATAAAAGAAAACAAGTAAAGGCTATCCTAGCTACTAGCAATGATGGCTACGCTCTGCCTCCGTAGTTGGAGGCAGCAACGCTTCTGGATACCAGTTGCCAGAAACCGCAGGAAGGGAGAGTGCTGCTGCTGTGCCTGGGTCCTGCTCAAGGGTTTCCTACCGAGGCATCTGGTTGGCCACTGAGAACAGGATGCTGGACTACATGGACCACTGGCATGATCCAGCAAGCTCTTAATATATTCTCTTATATAAGTAGAGAGGCTTGGAGTCAACAATCCAGCCACATATCACACGCCAAACAGTGGTCAGGATAGCCAACCATTAGGAGCCAATTCAAATATTGATGAGGGCACCTCAGAGAAAGAGGGAGGGAGGAGAGAGAGTTGGCATACTGTACTAGCTAAGAGATTGAGCTATGAACTCTTGGCCTCTCATCTGTAATATAGGGATAGCAATGCTGGACCTAACCCATAAATCTGGATTACTGAGCCTCATATGTATGCAGATGCATCCATTTTAGAGTGCCAATGCCTACCTCCATCGGAATGTGAGTGAGAGGGCAAGGTTAATCTCCAACTAATTTAGATTTTTGTCAGTTACACCCTGACCTTTTTGTGATTAAAAGTTAAACATTAACCAGCTTAAAAGCAAAAAAAGTACAGGGCTGTAGTCAGTGTTGATCCTAGTCAGAGAAGACCCATGGAAATTAATGGACATGGCTAATTTCGGTCAATTGGTTTCAGCTGAGTAAAGGTAAAAGACCCCTGACAGTTGCAGTGCTGGGGTTGCAGCGCTCATCTCACTTTACAGGCCGAGGGAGCCAGCGTTTGGCCGCAGAGTTTTTCCAGGTCATGTGGCCAGCATGACTATACCACTTCTGGCGCAACGGAACACTGAAACCAGAGCAGCGCACGGAAACACCATTTACCTTTCCGCTGGAGTGGTACCTATTTATCTACTTGCACTTTTTTGGTGTGCTTTCATACTGCTAGGTTGGCAGGAGCTGGGACCGAGCAACGGGAGCTCACCCCGTCGCAGGGATTCGAACTGCTGACCTTCTGATCGGCAAGCCCAAGAGGCTCAGTGATTTAGACTGAGTCTCCCTTTCAGCTGAGTAGGTGTATATAAATTAATGTACCTGAGTTAGTCACATTCATGAGTTTCCATGAGTCTGCTCTATGCAGGACTAACACTGGATGAAACCCATAAGAATTATAGCCAATAGTAGTAGAGCAACTGAAAATAAAGGACAAGACTAACATGTTTATTAATTTCTGTGGGTCTACTCCTTTTTTTCCTGATCAACATGACCTCATCAGATGCTTTGAGCTTTTTTGTTTACATGTATTTCTGCAAACCCAAGTGAATGAAACAATTACAAACAAAAACCCAACAACAGTTTGTGTGTGTGTGTGTGTGTGTGCATGCGCGTGTGTTTGTGTGTGTAAAACATTTTCTTCTTACCTGAATAAGATGTGTTCCTTTCCTTCCACTGCACATTCTTGCATTTTATCTGATTTTGCCTCTCTTTCCGTAGCCGTTCAAGTCTCTGAGCTTGAAAAAGAAATATTATGACGATAAGTTTGTCAATGAAAGTTTACTATAAACAAAAGACATAATTAACTACCTTTCTATGAATAAAGATGTTTTATGCTGCACATGTAGGGGGTGGGGTGGGTGGGGGAGAAAAGACATAAAATTTTTAAAGGTGGCACCCCTGAAAAGCAAATACCAACAAAAACATGAAAATCTTCTTGATTTATAATTGAAATTAGAGGATATAAAACATTAATAGAGATCATAAAGATAGTATTAACATGGAAGAGAATAATAAAATGTGAAAACTTCTGTGATTAATATGACATTTCATTATATAAATCATTAATAACGGTCTTAAAGGAATTTTAATGCACAAATGAACTGAAGTGAATATTACATTACAGGAATAAAATTACTGTTATGAATTACTCTCCCCGTTTCAAAAATTAAAGATAAATGAACTCAGACTAGACTATTAAAGTTTTAAATATAAAATCCTTTATCTAAAAAAATCATGAAAATTATAAAATGTCAACGCTATATAAATTAGCATAGCTTTTTCTTCAGTGTGCTGAAACAGTTTATAGGTAGTAAAAATAAATGATTTGTATCTTCACAACATTAGTCAAATCTTAAAAAATGAATATCATTTTTCCTTCACATATTTTTGACTCCACATCCGAAAATAGGACACGCTCAAATAGGTGAAATATCAACACCCGGGAGACCGAGCCCTCCTCGCCTGCTTCAAACCCTCCTTATGGTTTTAAATGTCAGATTTATTTCAGGAGAGAGAGGGTGTTGGGGAATGTCAATTTAATAAGCAGGTAAAGAAGACTACCTCAAAAGGCAGAGACTAAATGGCACAGCACCTCACTGCAAATAAAGGTCCCGGGCACAGGAAACAAATTCTTCCTTTTTTCTTTTAAAGCAAGAGAAAGATGTAGACTAATTTACCAAAAGCATGCTTAGGAAGGCAATCCTGTGCATGTTTAGCAAGAACCACATCCCCTCTGAAATAAGCAAGGCGGTTGGGCTTTAATTTAATTTATTTGGATAATTTTTTAACGCAGCGGTTTACAAGACACTAAGTGCAAACAAAACTATAAAACACCCATTATAAAAAATTATAAAAACTGGAAACAAAACCACCAATAAGTGGTTTGTTTTAATTACATAATATAAATACAGCAGCAATTCCTAACAACTCTGTAACCCTGAATAACTGGGATTGCTGGTCTGCAGATATTGTTGTTAGTTCAGTGTGGTGTTCTATAATATGTTTTAAATTTGCAAACTGCCTTTGGCCTGTTATCTGCCTGGCAAAGGGCAGTACAGAAACTCCTAAATTATTAGGATAGAATCAATCTAATCAATCTGTTTTAGGCCCCAGCAATAAATAAATTTAAGAAAGCTCCAAAATCTGACGCACATGTACAAAGCATTTTTTAAAGACCCAAACAAAAACAATACTCCCCCCACTCTGCTCTGCTCCTCCCTTCTTCCCGCCCTGGGCGGCCCTGCCCTCTGCCTGCACCTCAGAGTTAGTGTGTTACACAGAGCT
Source organism: Podarcis pityusensis (assembly GCF_964106645.2). NCBI lineage: Eukaryota > Metazoa > Chordata > Lepidosauria > Squamata > Lacertidae > Podarcis > Podarcis pityusensis. The sequence continues at coordinate 12,328,003 of NC_138044.1, read as the reverse complement.
GGGCCTCTCCTCCTTGCCTGCTTTCCAGCAACCGCTGTAAGCTGCCCAAGGGAGGAGGCAGGCAGGCAGCAGCAGCAGCAGCCATGGAGAGGCAATGGGGTGCTCCCTTGCAGCCACAACTATCACTGCCATTGCTTCAAACAAACACTGGCTCATCTTCCTGAGTTTAATGGCAGCACTGGCAGGCAAAACAGGGACATTCTGGGATCAAATCAGAAGCCAGGATGTTTTTCATAATTCTGGGATTGTCCCTGGAAAATAGGGACACTTGAAAGGTATGGTAAAGGTAAAGGGACCCCTGACCATTAGGTCCAGGTGCGGCCGACTCTGGGGTTGCGGCGCTCATCTCGCTTTATTGGCCGAGGGAGCCGGCGTACAGCTTCCGGGTCATGTGGCCAACAGGACTAAGCCGCTTCTGGTGAACCAGAGCAGTGCATGCAAAGGCCGTTTACCTTCCCGTCGGAGCAGTACCTATTTATCTACTTGCACTGTGACGTGCTTTTGAACTGCTAGGTGGGCAGGAGCTGGGTCCAAACAACGGGCGCTCACCCCGTCGGGATTCGAACCGCTGACCTTCTGATCGGTAAGTCCTAGGCTCTGTGGTTTAACCCACAGCGCCACCCGCGTTCCCTATGGGTATGGTAGTCCTATCCCAATAAAACTACCATGAGTGCCAGCACAACCTAGCTGCCAAGGGCAGCAAAAAAAATGTGTTGTTGGTACTCTTTACCAGTGTGTGCAATCACTAAAAAAAAAGAGCACACTGAATGAAGGCAAATTTTTATCTTTGTCTGGTTTCTGCACACACTTCTCTATCCTCCACCCAGGCAAGGAAGAGGCATTTTCATTGTTCAATGGCACATTCCAGCCAGGCAAAAAAACTCAAGGAGCATGTGAAGAAGAGCTTATCAGGAATGTGGCCTGGACAGGGCTGGATTAACCATTAGGCAAAATAAGCTTGTGCTTAGGGCCTAAAGGAAAAGGGGGGGGGGGCACCACAGAAAGTTCTCATTGCTGGATTTTTAACATTAATAGTCACAAATCGCTCAGCTGAGCATTCATTTTCTTGGCTAAAGTATATTAAAAATTCCAACAGAACAGCTATGCAACAAGGTAGGCCGAATGCCTTATCTCTACTAAGTATAGAAGTAGATGCGTTACTTAAGATTGTTTTTGAGGATCTGATCAAAGACTTTGCAATTGGAAAAAGTAGGAGAAAAATAAATTGGAAGTATACAAAAATTAACATCATTTTCCATCTTACTGTAGGTTTTGTTGCATTTCAAAAAACAAGTTTATTTTGTGGTTTATTATTTATATTTTGAATTAAATATATATGGGGGCACCAAAATCTTTTAAGGTTTTGGACCTCTAAATGTATTGATTGAGTCCTGGGCCTGGGAAAGTCATGCAAGCCAGGAAAGAGGTCTAGAGCAGCATTTCTCATTTGAGGGCCATGTTACCCCCTGGGGGCCCCAGAATATTCCAAGGGGGCCACAGATGAAAATCTAATAAATGAGGGGCCACAGCATGAGATTAGGGGGGCACTGACTAGAGGGAAGTGAGAAGTGGAAAAAAACAGAGAAGTAAGTGAGAAAAGAAAAAAGAAAACATTCATGGCATTTTCTATTTTATACTGTATTGGGTAGAAGCAGTTTTCAGTCAAGTGAATTATTTACTCAGCCTAAAATGGAATCACCTTAACAAAATGGACAGAGGTGATCTTTGGTTATCCTAGTTACACTTCAATCTAAAGCGTTAAAATATCAGCTTCAGTGACAGCTTAGGTATTTTCTTCCCTTATTCCTCTACATAAAAATTGTGCTACATTACTTATTTCAGCAAAATGTGCTTCTGAGCTCTAGGTGGTGGTGTATTACCTCACAAACTGAAGAATTTAGATCATTTGGTCTCTTATAAGAAACACAGAACTATGTTCCCTCTGCAAATACATGGGTTGTGAAGCTGGTTTTTTTAAAAAAGCAAGTTTAGATAAACCACAGTTTAAGGTTTCAAAATAGGTCATTATACCTTTTCTTCAAAACACTGCAACAAACCCCAGACACAATTTCAGTTTTTCCTGTTTTAAAGCTTTGTTTCATTTTTTATTGGACTCTTATTATATTTTGATACTATGTACTGACTTTCTGCTCGTGATTTTATGATTGCAATTCATATGAACTGCTTAGAGTAAGGTAAAGGTACCCCTGCCCGTACAGGCCAGTCGTGTCCGACTCTAGGGTTGCGTGCTCATCTCGCTCTAGAGGCCGTGAGCCGGCGCCGTCCGAAGACACTTCCGGGTCACGTGGCCAGCGTGACGAAGCTGCTCTGGCGAGCCAGCACCAGCGCAGCACACGGAAACGCCATTTACCTTCCCGCTATAAAGCGGTACCTATTTATCTACTTTGCACTTAAGAGTGCTTTCGAACTGCTAGGTGGGCAGGAGCTGGGACCGAACGACGGGAGCTCACCCCGCCGCGGGGATTCGAACCGCCGACCATGCGATCGGCAAGTCCTTGGCACTGAGGTTTTATCCACAGCGCCACCCGCGTCCCGCTTAGAGTAGTGGTAACCAATTAACTTAGTACAGAATACCACTTATTTTTTCAAAAGTCAAGCCATGGACCCCCTGCTTTTGAAAATTTTGGTATGTCTATGGTAGTTTTTCTTATGTGACAGACCCCTGGATGGATTACGTGGACCCCATGTGGTCTGCAGACGACCAATTGTGAACCACTGGCTTAGAGATTTTGTAATATTAAGAAGTATAAGTTATTACAATGAATGGAAATGAAATAAATGATCATTTCAGATACAGTGGTACCTCGGGTTAAGTACTTAATTCGTTTCGGAGGTCCGTTCTTAACCTGAAACTGTTCTTAACCTGAAGCACCACTTTAGCTAATGGGGCCTGCCGCTGCCGCCGGAGCACAATTTCTGTTCTCATCCTGAAGCAAAGTTCTTAACCCGAGGTAATATTTCTGGGTTAGCGGAGTCTGTAACCTGAAGCGTATGTAACCTGAAGCGTATGTAACCCAAGGTACCACTGTACTTTGATCATTCCAGAATTTTAACCACCATATACTGTAGTCATTCTCATAATACTGGAGCTTGCAGGCAACCCGTGCACTTGAGGGCTGGGTAATTTCAAACAGACAAAATGAAGCACTGAATGTAGAGTACATAGCTAAACTAGGGGAATTCACTCTCACAATATATGATACAATTTGTGGGAGCGAATCATACAGTTTAACTATGGCCGCCAGATGGCTGCCAACTTGGATGGCTTTAAAGGAAGATGAGACAATTCAAGGAGAATACAGCAGCCAGGATGGCCAACATGGTGGTGCCCTCCAGATGTTGTTGAACCACAGTTCCCATCACTCCTGCCCACTGGTCATGCTGATGTGAATAGCAGTCCAGCAGTGTCCAGCAAGGGCACCATACAGTGGTGCCTCGCAAGACGAAATTAATCCGTTCCACGAGTCTCTTCGTCTTGCGGTTTTTTTGTCTTGCGAAGCACGGCTATTAGCGGCTTAGCGGCTATTAACGGCTTAGCGGCTTTAAGAAAAAGGAAACAAACTCGCAAGACGTTTCGTCTTGCGAAGCAAGCCCATAGGGAAATTTGTCTTGCGGAACAACTCAAAAAACGCAAAACCCTTTCGTCTAGTGAGTTTTTCGTCTTGCGAGGCATTCGTCTTGCGGGACACCACTGTATTGGCTACTTGATAGCTGCATTCGAGCCAGTATCCAAGCCAGTTATGTAGCAGCAGCTGGGGACTGCAAGTGGGGAGAGTATTATTGCCCTTTTCTCATGCCTGTGGGCCTCTGGTAGGCCATTGTGAGGACAGAGTGCTAGATGATGACCATTTGGTTTGATTCAGCAGGGTTCTTATGTTTACACGGGGCAACTGCACAAAGAGGCAAATGTTCCAGGTTCTATAGTCCTGGTAGGTCAGACTCTATATCCATCCAGTTAAGTAGAATCTACTCTCTGGGCAGCTGTCAACAGCACTCAAAGGTCTCAGCTAGAGGTGTTTCCCATTACCTAATGCATTATCCTTTTACCTGGGAAATGGAATGGATTGAACCTGTGGCCTTCCAGATGGAAAACTGGTGCTCTACCACTGAGCTACATTTATTTATTAATAAAGAAATGTATACTGCAAATTTCAGAAATAATATCAAAAAAGTCTACAACAACTACATATATAATGCAAGAAAAAACACATATAAATTGAAAATCATAGTACACCAGCTATTGCAGAAGATGTATTGTCTGCATAACCCTGGTGGCAGAGAAGAATTACCAGCAAATGTTTAAAAGTTAAAGCAGAAGATGTCTGCTGAATTTCTATCAGCAGAGTATTCCCACGGACTGGCCTGATGGCACTGGTTTTGTGTTGATGTCAAGTAAGTCTCACCAATTCAGAAAGATGACAAACGATGCTCAGTGATTGAGCTGGGATACAAGGGTTTTAGTAGCCTCAGAGATAACCTAGACCTAAACCGTTCAGGACTTTGTAAAAGAATACAATGAATCTGAACTTGGCTCAGTAGACAGGCAGCCATTATGTACGTTTTAACAATAGCGTCACATGTTGTCAGCCATATGCCCCACCAGCAGTCTGGTCACTGGCTGAAACTTCTGGAACAGGTCCGAGGGCAGCCCCACACAGAGTGCATTGCAGTAATCATTGTGTTTTAGTGGTCAGGTTACATGATGCCTCCTATCCCAGGTTCCTTCTATAAACCATGAAATTCCTAGCTGAAGCCACCAGAGTTCCCAAGATGATCCCACTCACCTGTATTTGATCGCCTTCTAATACCGAAGTCCCAACTTGAGGTAATGTCGACCGACTGGGAGTATACGTAACCCTGAGACTCGCCATTGCTGCCCTGCGTTTCTGAGCTGTTGTCCCCATTGGCCGAAGTGGGCTGGAATTTCTCCAGGTCGACATCGTGGTCAATCAGGACCAGTTCACACATCCCTGTGTCATCGCTGGTCACATGTGACTGTCGGATGTGAGCCAGGATAATGGTTGGATTGTCCAAGAAAGCCATCCTGCATCCCAAGGTCTTCCGCCTTCTACTATCTTCTTTGCTCCATGCTGAATTGTAAACCTTTCTACCTGGGAAACACAACACACACACAGAACTTTAGAGAAAACCAAGGAATATGCCCAGGTTCTATTCATGGAGGGTTATAACATAAAAAGAGCCCTTCTGGATCAGACCAAAAGCCCATCTACAACCAGAATCCCCTTCTGGCAGTGGCCAACTAGGCACCTACAGGAAGCCACAGGAAGCAGGACCTGAGTGCAACAGCAATCTCCCCACTTGTGATTCCTCGCAAGATTGTGGAGGTAGAACACAGCTACTGTGGCTGTTCACACCATCCTCCATGAGTTTGCCTAATTTCCTTTTATAGCCATCCATGTACATTGGTGGCCATTATTACATCTTGTGGGAGAAAATTCCATAGTTTAACTTTGCATGAAGAAGTGCTTTCTTATGTCATTCCTGAATCTTTTAACATTCAACCTTTTTAGATGGTTTCAATTTCTAGCATTATGAGTGGGAGAAAAACTTCTCTCTATCCATTTTCTCCATACTGTGCATTATTTTATAGACCTCTATCACACCTCCTCTTACTCACTTGTTTTTCTAAACTAAAAATTCCTAAATCTTGCACCTGTTCCTCCTAGGGGAGTTGCTCCAACTCCTTAATCATTTTGGTTGCCCTCTACTGAAACTTTTCCAGCCCTGCAATATCCTTTTCAAGGTGTGGTAACACAGGTGAATGCAGTCAGACCATTGGGTCCACCTAGCTCAGTACTGCTAACACTGACTGGCAGCAGCTCTCTAGTGCAGACAGGGAACAGAAGAGAAAGAGAAAGAGAGCTGCCACAAAAAAACCCAACCTGACACTTACTCAACACTTGCCAGCCTGGCACCCAAACCTCACACTGTGTTCTCAACTTGCTACCCAGGAATCTTCTCTCTCCCTTGCCTCTCTTTCCAAGCTCCACTGTTCACACCATCTGCTCCCACCTTCCATGACTTATTGCTGTTAAGCTGGCACCGAAACCATGAGAGAAAGGGGAAGAAAAGCCTGCTAGTGCAGTGACAAACTCAGCAGTATTTCTTCATCCACCAAAGACTCCCCTGAAGAAGGAAAGCAATCCCCAGTCCTCCATGCATGCTCTGCCTAATTAGGTCCAGAAATGAAGGAGTTGTGATTCAATAAGCTTTTCCTTCCCGAAATCTGAATGTGCACTCCAGCTTCCTTCGCTCAGTGGAAAGGGCTTTAATTTAAAGAGAGGGATGGTGTCCCAGGGCAGATTCGATAGCTCTCACAGATGTTTAATGTCAGGTCTGGAAGACTCTCAGGGCCATCCACTGCACATGTGTTCAACTGGAGTTGTAGCACTTTGACACCTTTGGAGACCCATCCCATCCCATGCATTAAAAGCTGAAAAGGGCTACACCAGCTTGGAACTGAGGTAGAGCCTGGCTGCTGGATCAGGCCAAAGGGCCATGTATTCCAGCATCCTGTTCTCACAGTGGCCCCCCAGAGGCTATTCAGAAGCACATAGGCAGGATCTGAGCACAACAGTGCTTTAGATTCCCAGCAACTGGAATTCAGAGGCATACTACCTCCTACTATGGAGGAAGAACATAAGAAGACACCTACTGTATCAGGCCAATGGCAAATCTAATCCAGTATCAACAGTGGGCAACCAGATACTGTGGGGAAGCCCACAAGCCAGATGGATGTCTCAGTTCCTGGGAGGGCTCACAGGGTTGGCTGTTTATGCCCGTGGTTCTACAGGGGTACAGAAACACAAAAATGCAGAATGTGGTGCTGCATGGAGAACTCAGCTTCTTGAGAATATCAAAGCTCTTTTCTCTCCCAAGGTTCTAGACCTTATGATCATGAACATGTATGCTTCTGAGTCTGTACCCTGAAGTGTCAGAAACCAGTCGGGTAGCTGGCGATTTCCAGTCATTGAGGGACTAGAGCTCCCCTGCTCTTCATTGCTCCTTGGCCCCTTCACACAATTAGCCAAGCTAGAACAAAACATTACCCTAAGCTGTAAAAAGTGCAGCATTATACAAAATACAAGGGGGTGCCCAAGTTATTTAGCAACTGTGAAAAAAAATGCCAAAAATTAAAATCATACACCCAGAATTGCTAGGATACACAATTACACATACACAATGTAACAGGACATAGAATGCTCCCTATTTCCCAATTCTCACACTTATAAATCAATCCCTCAAGCAGTGTTTGCAGAAAGAGGAAATAATTCTATGAAAGATACTGAAAATGAAAGAACTTTGGCTCTGCTGAGATACACACTTTATCAATGAAGCAAGCAACTTATAAATTGAGCAGTTGTAAAAATGGAAGCAGTCACGCGTGTGTGTGTGTGGAAGAGACACTGGAAAGCAGGCTCATACTGAGGACTGCAAAGCCACACACCATTTCCCACCCGGTGCACCTAAATCCCCCAGAGATCCAAGTGCCTGGCAAACCCCTGCTGGGCCTGGCAGACCTAGCATTGTGACTACAGCATGAATATTTGTATTAAGTGGATGGAAGCTATTGAAAGCACCTTATTTCAAGGGTGACAAGCCTACTCTATAGACACAGACACCAGAGCCGTTCAAGTAGAAAAGCTGAATTGGATTTTTACAGACTCACAGGCTCTTCACTATCTCCTCTTGATTTGGAAGAGGAAGGAAGAGGAAGAGCTGCTGATAAATGAAAGTCTGTGTTTTGTTTTTAAAGGAGACAAGCCTAGTTCAGACGTCAGAGCAAACCACAATTTGTCCTTACAAGCATGAGCTGATAGCAGTCTTTGGCTCACATGCAAGGGGTGGAGTTTTAAAGAGTCTTTTCCTATCTTGCTCCTCGTTTTGCCTGATGTTGGAGAAACTTTGGTTTGTAAAAGAAGCAGTTCATTAACAAGCAAGGGTACCAAACCAGGATCAGAACGCAGCATTTCCTATTAACTTCATGCTATTTTTTAAAAGGTTAAAAACCTTTAAAATAAAGGAATTGTTTCAGGCAAATCATTATTGTAAGAGCAGTCCAGCAGTATCAGAATGAAGAATTACCTACTCTAGCATTCAGTTGCCAGTACTGACCAGCCAGATGCTTCTGCAGAGCTTTCCAAGCGTGGCGTGAAGGCAAATGTCTCATTGGTTGTTTGGCATTCATAAGTATGTTCCCTTTGAACATGCACGTTCACTCTAACTACTGTGGACAATGACTGTACATAGCCACAATGACTATGTTCAGCCTCCATTATAGGAAGCAGTTACCCTCTAAACACAAGTTGCTGGGAATCACAAGTGGGGAGAGTGCTTTTGCACTAAGGTCCTGCTTTTGGGCTTCCCATTGGGACATCTGGTTGGCCACTGTGAGAAAAGGATGCTAAAACTGATGGGAAGAACTTTCTGAAAGTAAGAGGTGTTTGACGGTGGAACAGACTACCTTAGAAGGTGGTGGATTCTCCTTCCTTGGAGGTTTTTAAGCAGACACTGCATGGCCAACTGTCATGGAAGCTTTAGTTGAGTTTCTTGCATTGCAGGGGGTTGAGCTAGATGACTCTTGGGATCCCTTCCAACTCTACAATTCTTTGATTATATGACAAACAATGGTGACACATTAGCCACAAGCAGTCTGGCCACCGCATTTTGCACCAGATGGATCTTCTGGAGCCATTCCAACAGCAGTCTCACATAGGGTGCATTACAGTAATCCAGCCTCGAGGTTACGAATGCATGGACTGCATTAGTCAGACCTCCTCCACCAGGTTTCCATCATAACGATGATAGTAGACGGGCAGCAAGTGCAGATGCTTTAACAATGGTGTCACATATTGTGACTTAGTGAAAGGCAGAGAGGCAGCTTCCTATATTCGCCAACTCCCTTCCAAATCACCAGCCCTAATAATAAAGAATTCAGGACACTTAAGTTAACCATTCACATCAGTGTGGCCTGAGAATGGAGAAGCTATGTCCAGTCAGCACGGGCAGGCAGCCCTCCCTGTGTTGCCATTTTGAGATAAAGAGATTTATTTGCGGGGGGGGGAGGGGGGAGAGAGAAGGCGCTACCTGCTCAGCTTTTGCCGGCACTGAGAACTTCAATAAAGTCTAAAGCACCTCAAAGGCCAGGAATGGGGAAAATAAAATAAAACAAACCGCCAAACTCCCCATCAAAAATTACTGCTGCCCCATCAATATGTCATATAAATGCTGGTATGTTAATTGTGTATTTATAAGATTGTTAATGGTTAGTTAATTTACCTCCCACACTATTATTGTACTTGAAAATGATTTAATGTCTGCTGAGGGAGTTAACAACATGTTAACGGCAGATGCAGCGGCTTATTTATTTATTTATCTTAATCTTTCCATGCTGAACCCCGACTTCAGGATGCTTAACTGCTCTGGGCTTTCTTGCGAGGTTTCTCACAAATAGCTTGGCTTTCTTTCAGCTGCAAGGGAGTCAAGGGGACAAAAACAAAACTATTCAGCTTTGATAGTCAGATGGATATGCAGCCCACCTCTGCTTACTAGATGTTTGGGACAAAACAAACAGAAGATGTCCATCAACCTATGGGACTACCTCCCCTCACATATCCCTGCCCGGCAATTGTGCTACTCAGGTGGGGCATTGTTAGAACCACATGCCCCAAAAGTGGTTTTAGTTTCCAAGCTCAATTCAAAATGCTGGTTTTGACCTATAAAGTCTTAAGTGGTTCAAGACTCTGGGACCCCATACAAATTGACAAGGACCCTGCAATCATGACCTAGAGCACTTCTCCGTGTTACCCCTCCATGGAAGGTCCAGAGGGTGGCACCCACCCCACCCCCTGCATGCAGAATGCTCTCCCCAGGGAGGCACACCTGGTATCATCTTCATTCAGCTTTGGGCAACAAGCAAATACTTTTCTATTTTCCCAGGATTTTGGCTCTTAATTTGAAGGGTGGCACTGAGATCTTTTTTAGTGAGAATTTTATTTAGTTGTGGTTTTTAGCCTTTTTCCTGTATTGCTGTGATTTCATACTTTTATTGTGGTTTTTATTGGTTTTAGCGTAAGTCGTTTTAGGTTACTTTGGAAGAAAACTGACTAACAAATATAGTTAATAGTAATAACAGACAGGGCTTTTAGTGTTGCAGCTGTAGCCTTCTAGAATTAGTTATGAACTAAAAGTAGACAAGGGCCTAGCGTCTTGATATTTAGGAGTCTATTGAGCACATTTTCTCTGTTTGCTTAAGAAAGCTTTCCCTGAAGTGTTACCCAGTCATTTTATGGAATAATGTGATGGCCTGGGAATCTGATTCAGAGGCTGAACCTGAGGAATCCCAGCCTGCACAGGAGTCCCCGCCTCCAGGGCCGGCTGAGCTAGGGCGGGGGCTTGAATCTGAAGGGCCCTCACCTGTGCTGGATCCTCAGGAGCAGACACCAGCTGAATCCACTCTCTGGCTCCAGGGGTGATTGAGGACCCATTGCCTGCAGGTGCTCCTCTCCCAGCCCTGTCAGGAGAAGGTGAGGTTGCCTCCTGAGTTCCTGACCACGCCCGACTCCTCGCTTTGGACCTCGCTTCGCCCCTGACGGACAGCCTCCTTACCCTCGACCTAGGACCGGACTTAGGCCATGCCGCAAGGTAACCCCCCCCCTACCCCGGGGCCAGCTCAAATAATAACTGTTCAACTGCATATATGGTTTTGTTGTCTTTAGTTAAATGAACCTATGGGGTTTTTTGTATTTTATCTTTTTACACTGCACTGATAATATTTGGTTATGAAGTGGTTTATAAATCTGCAAATTACTATGTAACTAAATCATGCCCTGCCTTGTGGTGCCTTGGCTATGTCGTCTGATACAAATCCAGGCTAGTTTGGTCTGACCCAGTAAGGCAGCCCTTTTATTTTTATTTTGGAACTTTCATCAGACAAAAGCTTTGATATTTAAGCACTGGGAGGGGAAGTGATCCATTGCACTAATAATAATAATAATAATAATAATAATAATAACAGCCCTGCCTGAACCTACGTTGCACCAGCAATTTGTTTTGGGGGAATGGAAGTTATCAATGACTGCATCATCAAAAAGACAGAAGCTTTGTGACATTATACGAGTGTTGCAGGTGGACACAATCAAAAGCTGGTTGACTACAAACAGTAAATTGGAACCTGAAAAATAATTCCTTTCCTCCCTTTATTTCTCTTCAAATTGTAGCCTCTGGTCCCATGTGTTCAAAGAAAGTAAATCTGGATCCAGCTGTGTCTGCTGGGCCATTAGTAAAGAATTATATTTTTTTGTGGGGAGGGATACGTACTTTTCTTTATACATGCATCGGTTTTGAAAGAAGTGTCACGTGAGCACAACACAATTATCACAATCTCAAAAATACAGCAGGCAAGGAGAACAAAACACATTTATGTAAGTTAAAGGGTACCAATTCTGGATGCGGAACACCTCCTTTTAAATACAGGTTTGTGGTTTTACATCAGTGCCTTCAGTGTTAATCACATGACCAAGAATGAATACAAAACAGAATGGCAGTGGAAGAGCAACAGTAGTGTGTTAATGCTAAGCAATGGTTTGTTTAGCTTAACTATGGTTTGTCTGAACAGTCAAGCCCAGCCCAGCAGACTAATGAAGATTTGTTTTCTACCAGCAAACCACAATGTGGAAATATGGTTTATTATTGGCTTGTGAATCATGACAAGCTTTAAGCTATAGCTTAGTGCTATGTCTAAAACCAACAGCACCCATCACTGGTGCTCATGAAAGTATAACAACAGCATGAGGCAAGTGAGGCTGGAAAGCAAACAAACCTCATTTGCACATTTGTGAGATGGCTCAAATCATGGCTTTAGGGTCATGTGTGAATGCAGTCAGTGGTTAAGAGCAAAGCAGCGCTGTGTGCAAATTTCACCTCACCGAGAGGCCTTCAGCAAGCCACTCTCTCTAGAGGCCTCAGTCCCTGACGTCCCCCATCTGAAATGTGGGGAGAATAAAACTGACTGAGTTGCTGTAAGAACTACATAGAAACTAGCTCAGTTCAGCAGCCAAATACAAGCTCTCTCCCAACACAGCCTGCCTTTTATACTTGTATTTGGCTTGCCTTGAGGATCAGTGAGAGTTGGGGCAAAAATTCCTTAATAAACAAAACAAATGAATGCCTGGCTGTCCATTAGTACATATATAAAGCTGAAAATGTAGCGCTGGCTATTAGAACATGGGTGGTAAGAGAGGAATATCTCCCTGTCAAGAATCACCCACTCCCCAAAAGCTGATATTCAGTGGTAGACTGCGTCAGATGCTGGAAGGAGTATGTCGCTGTCATGACTAATAGCTATGAAGACTATTGGTGGTGTGTTTTGCTGCTGTTTTCTTAGGTTTTTTTATGGGCTATTGGGTGGCTTTGATTGAAATGCATTGCTTTTTTTTCAGATTTTGTCTATGTTTCCAAATGTTGTAAGCCACATGGAAATGCCTTATGTTTCTAAACAATGAATGATGGCATAGTGGTGGTATAGTGGCTGGAGTATCAGATTAGAACCTGAGAGACCTGGGTTGAAATCCCTGCTTAGCCAAGAAACTCACTAGGGTGGCCTAGGGCCAGTCAGCATAACCTACCTCACAGGGTTGTTGTGAGGATCAAATTGGGAGAAATAGTATCATGCATGCTACCTTGGGCTCCTTGGAGGAAAGGAGAGAAATAAATAACAACAAAAATGTTTGTACTAGACAAGAATCCTCCATACCTGAGAGTGGTGAACAAGAGGGAGAAATGTAAACACATCAGAGCAAGGGATGAGACAAATTGTGCAATTATAGGAACTAGATACAGACTACCTACTTAACAGAACTGTTGAGCTTGAGCCTTATCCCAAGTCAGACCACCGGTTCAGATAGTCCAGTTTTGTCTACCAGAGCAGTGACTCTCAGAGGTTTCAGGGAGAGGAGGGTCTTTCTCAACCCTTTCCCCTAAGATGCTTTTTAACTGAAGATGCTATAACTTGAACCTGGGACTTTCTCCATGCAAAACTGAGCTATACCCCTTCACTATGTTCCAACTCCTACATATCTGAGAGACAGAGGAAGGAAGGAAGGAAGGAAGGAAGGAAGGAAGGAAGGAAGGAAGGGGAGGGGGAGAGGAAGGAAGTCACCAATTTAATACATTTGTTTTAAAAGAAAACTTTTGAAAACAGCCTTAGAAATTGTAAAGCAGGAAAAAATGCCTGTGCATAATGTCTTTCAAAAACAGAATTGTAATCTACCACTGAAGATATTAGAGTCAACCAACTTTTATTTTTAATCAATTGGCTAAACAATTACAACTGAACATATTTGCTTGGGGTGGGGAAGTGAGCAGGTCCCATCTTAATCACGTTTACTAACTCTTTGAATCAGCTCAGTGTTGTAACTCCCAAAGAATCTTTTGTGAGTTCAAGGTCCCATAAATCTATTTGAACAGCTGTGGTTTATTGACTGCCCAAAATCTACTTTTGCTGTCATAGGTGTACAGCAAACTAGCCAGTCAAACTGCAATGCTTTATTTACTGAGTTTGAGGCTCAAGGAATACCACACAACCTCAAGTATTATATACCCCACCCCCCATACATATATATACACACACACACACCTACCTCTATTGCTTGTCCCCATCTTGTGGGAGCTTTGCTTGTCAATAAAGGAACTCCTTAGATCAACAGAGTTATCCTCCCATCAATATTTTAAGCAAATAAATAAGTATTTGGCTTGGGGGGGTGGGGGAGGGAGAAAATTGCAGCACTTATAAATTAGGCCAGACAAATCCGTTTCTCGACTCCCGCCTGCAAAGAGCATTCTATCAATATAGCGAAATGCTAATCTCCTAATTAACAACCTAATTAGGTAATTATGGCTTTGCAGAGGGACGCCTAAATGAAATATGACAACATGGTCACCTCTTTATATGGCACCTGTGGGCCTTTTCAGCTGTCACTGTGAAGAGTGCAATATCAATTGGAACAGATGACAAAGCAGTGTCATTTTTCATTCTGATATTGCACTGAACAGTACAGGATGGGAACAGTTTGCAAAGAGAGAGAGAGAGAATCTTGTCTGATTTAAATGTGTAGGAGGCAGCTTGCTTAATTATGTTTAAACCACCAAGAACAGGATGAAATTGTGCATAGTGGCAGGACCGGATAAGGCATTGGGATATCACCATCACTACCATCACATTAGTATCCTGACCTGCTTTTTGAAGAGTGCATGGTGGTGTTTGTAGGATCCCCCACAGTATGACCTCACAAATAACCTGCAAGGTAGGCTAGGCTGAAAGCCTCATGGCTGAGCTGGATAGAAGCCCAGGTCTCCCCATTCAAGTCTAGCTAGTACATCACAAAGGCTCACATTTACAATCCCATACAATACTTATTTTGATATTTACCGTATATCCTGGCTGGTAACCTTCCTGTTCATACTCATTAGACTAGGGGTTGCCAACCTAGTGCCTGTAAAGGCTTTCCTGGGTTCTTCAGAGTCTTAAGCTTTCATTTTTTTAAGAGGTCAGCCTCTATCTCTCCCAGAAAGGAAGTTATGTGGCAAAATGTGCAGGTACTGTATCTTATAAGTGATTACTGTATAATGAGAGTGTGATATGGCCACCTTGTACATTCTTATTAGTGCTACAGAATGTTCTCTGTTGCTATTAGATAGTAACACTATCAGAGTGTGTGTGTGTGTGAGAGAGAGAGAGAGAGAGAGAAATCAGTATCACACTAATGCATGATTTCCATAATCAAAACCAGCAGAAAATAGCTGACTTTCCATAGTAAACATAAAGTTGTCAGGGGTGGTTGTCTCTTTTACTTCATGTTATGCCATGCTACCTATGGCAGCCATTTTGTGACTGGCATCCACAGCACTCTTCCAAAATTCAAAATGTGCCAACTTGTTCAAAAAACGCCAGCACAAGATTGACAGTCAAGGATCATGTAGTGAGCTTCAAGGGATTTGAATATATGAAGCTGCCTTACAGTTGTTATGCCCAGTACAGTCTGCTCTGACTGGCAGTGACTCCCCAGGTTCTTAGGAAAAGAAACTTATCCAGAATGCAGCTGCCAGACTAGTGACTGGGAACAGCTGCCAGGACCATGTAACACCAGTCTTAAAGGATCTACATTGGCTTCCTGTACATTTCTGAGCACAATTCAAAGTGTTGGTGTTGACCTTGAAAACCCTAAACTGCTTTGGCTCTGTATATCTGAAGTCTTCAGCCACATCATTCAGCCTTGACACTGATATCTAGCTCTGAAGGCCTTCTGGTGGTTCTCTCACTGAGAAAAGTGAGGTTACAAGGAACCAGGCAGAGGGCCTTCTCAGTAGTCGTGCCCGCCCTGTGGAATGTCCTCCCATTAGATGTCAAGGAAATAAACAACTATCTGGCTTTTAGAAGACAGCTAAAGGCAACCCTGTTCAGGGAAGTTTTTAATGTTTGATGTCATATTGTGCTTTAATTTGTTTGAAGCTGCCCAGAGTGGTTGGGGCAACCTAGTCAGATGGGCGGCATATAAATAATAAGTGATTATTATTTATTACTGGCTGACTACTGTGAGAACAGGATGCTGGACTAGATAGGCTGTTGGCCTGATCTAGCTGGCTCTTCTCACGTTCCCACACCTGCTACTCAAGTTACTTTTAAGATGAAACACCAGGGATTGGTCATGAGACCTTCTGTGTGCAAAGGAGGCTCCAAGACGTGAACTTGGTGCGAATGAACAGAATGTAAAAGCATTTGCAGCGAGGGATGACAGAGAGTACCAACAGAATCAGAAAAGGATATGCAGTCCACATATTTGTCTGTGGTTGGGAACTGAAGTAAGTCAAGAGAATACGATTGGTATTTGTTCACATCATCGCCATTGAGTTTTTAAAGTCAATAAGAAATATGCAATTCATTACTTTAACATTTTGACGTTGCCTTAAGATTGATTTAATGTATGTTACATAACACACCTAAAGAGTTACATAATTTACATTAAATAGCAGACAGCAGGATGAATGATGTAGTATTTGGCAGAAATAGAACTGTAGTGGAAGGAAAACATGCTGTTTGTGATTAACACAGGCTAAAAGGTAAACTGTTGCCTTGTTACACCCCTAGCTGCAGTCATTGATCCAGGACTGGGGAAGTTTTAGCCCTCCAGCAGTTGCTGGACTACAACTTCCATCAGCCCCAGGGTAATGCGAGTTGTAGTTCAGCAACAACTGGAGAGCCAAAGATTCCCCACACCACCTTTGATACATGTGCTGGTGTATCAAATGGCTAAGAATGGCTATTTCAAGTTCTATCTTGTTTAAATTAAGGGTGGGGAACTTCTGGCTCACCAGATGTTTCTGGACAAAAACTTCTATCACCCCTGGGGCTGATGGGAGGTGGAGTCTAGCAACATCTGGAGGGCAACAGGTTGGCCTTCACACGTCCCTCAGAGGAGATCATCACTTAATCATTAACTCCAGTTTGAAGCATCAGACCAGCTGCGCTGAAGGGTGACCTCACACACCGAGGTACACAACACAGGGCTCCCTGCAATACCAAGGGAAAAGCTTGCATTGAAGCAAGAGCTAGACAGCACATCTGTGGGCAGGAGAAGCAATGACTTAAAGCACCTGACTTGGAAATTACACACAAAAACCTTGGCTTGAAAGCTGTCTGACATCACCATACTAAACCACTGAAGAGCAGAGAGAGGGTGCTCTCAGTTTCTCCCTGGCAATTTTGGCCCAAAAATGTGCTGAAGAGTTCAGCAAACAATCAAGCCAAGCCCAGACACCTTTTCTGAAAATCACTTGCAGTGGAAAATAGTGGAATCTAGGTCGGAAAACAAGGACAGGCATTAAACGGCTCGCACTGGTAACACTCTAAAAAACGATGCTGCTTCTGACTCCAGCACCATTTCACACTAACTGTGCTCCAGGTGCAAGACAATGCACAGCTAGGCAAGTGACACTGGCCCTACTACCAAGACAAGACTCTGTGTGTTTTTGCATGTGTATCACCACACTGAGGTGAGCAAAACTCAGTGCCAAACAAAAAAAGGAATCCTGCAACATGTCCTAATTACAGTCGTACCTTGGTTTTCGAATTTCCATTCTGGAAGTCCATTCAACTTCGGAAAATGTTCGAAAACCAAGGCACAGCTTCCGACTGGCTGCAGGAGCTTCCTGCACTTAACTGGAAGCCACGTTGGATGTTCGGCTTCCAAAAAACGTCTGCAAACCAAAACACTCACTTCTGGGTTTGTGGCGTTTGGGAGCCCAAACATATGAGGCATTTGAGAACCAAGGTATGACTGTATTCAAATTTTCATCCACAAACTTATTGAACACATCATGCTTAAAACTAGCTACAGGGCAAGGTGAGAAGCAATGCTGGGGGGTTGGGGTTGGGTGCAGAGGTCAAAGCTCTATCCCCTGAACCCAGAAAATCATATTCAGTTTCCCCCGGGTTGTGACGATTTCTTCAGCTACGTACTTATATATATTGCTTCTATATCCTTCCCATGCCAGGTACGGTCGACAGACCATTTGTGAGAGTGCAGGCTCTCCATGTTTCTTGTATCGTCTACTTTTGGTTTGAAATAGTATAAGATTTTTGCCTGCTTTTTCCTTGGGGGCGTTTCTGCAGCTTGTGTAAGAGAAATTCCCAGTTCCTTATAACTCTGTCTTGTGAGTACCATCCCCGGACTAGATTTGGGTTACTTTATTCTGCCCGTATATTTGAAGGCTTTGTTTGAAGGAAACTCGGAGTGTTGTAATTAGCCGCAGTTTTAGATAACCTCAAGTTGTTTTGGAAGGCTTCAGCGGGATTTCAAAGGGGCTTTCGAAGAGCCTCAAAGGAAGGGAGGATGTTTAAAATGCGGTCCAGCAACTCCTGGAGTCCTTATCTGGCTGAGATATAAGCTCGTTTGCCAGGAGTGTGTCTTGTATTATTTTTTAAAAGCTCCTACTCACTCTGCTGAGGCTCACAGGAGACTTGCTTTAGGCACCATCTTCTTCAGCCTCCTTTATGGCTGCTTCTGCCTATATATTTACTTATAAGCTCATAGCCATATGCCTATTTTCCTAGTTTGGCTTTCCTTTAAAAAGTGAAAGGCAAGATTCTCAGGGCTCCTTTTTCAGAGGAAGCAGCAGCAGCAGCATTTACATCCCACTCTTTCTCCAGTAACCTCAAAGTGGCAGTGAATATGTATACAGGCTACTACTCCATTTTATCTTCACAGCAAGAGTGTGAGGTAGGCCAGGCCAAGCAGGCATTTGAACACAAAGCTCTCCAGCATTGTCACTGCTATGCCATACTGACTCTCCCATGTTTCCCAGACTCCAACTAGGAGTGTGGGGACATGCTCCTAGCCTTGGCTGCATTTATTTATAATATTCCACCTTTCCTCCAAGGGGCTCAAGACAGAATACAACACCTCCCCCTCTCCCATTATATCCTCACAACAACCCTGTGAGGTAGGTTGGGCTGAGAGAGTGCTATTTCCTGGACCAGCAGGAAGAGAAAGAAAGGCACAAGGTCTTTCACTTGGCTCACACTTTGAAGATGTCTGGAAGAAGCAAGGGTGATTCCTACAACTTCCAAAAAATTTCTAGACTAACATGGGAAGACACTGTCCCCTTCTCTGAAGGCAAGACAACAGAGTACTTGAGAGCAGGCTAAAATGTGAGGAACATTGAAGAACACTCACAGCATACCAATAGACAAACGGTAGGCTCGACTATGCTGGCCACATTAGGATGCTTTTGAATTTGTTTTTGTCACCCCACCCCAAATATTTATCTATCATTTACACTTTGCATTTTTTCCACTTATGTCAATCTAACATAATTTTGGAGATAATGGAGTCCAGTTTTTATTCAAAACTGACAAAATAAAAAAGCCATTCTAGAGATTTTAACTTATATCAGTTAACATCTGTGGCTTTAATTAATTAATTGCTGGGGTTAATGTTGCCTTCTAGTAATGAAATACTAAGAGCACCACCTGATACCACCCACTGGCCATAAAACCAACACATGTCAGCAACTTTATACAACAAAATGAACACCCCAAAACACTAATGTACGGAACCATATCCAATTTGTACATACAACAAATATGAAGGCCTTGTGGGTATGTTTCCACTGGTATCACAAATACTGGTAAGCCTTTATTTGCTACCTTTTCCAAGCAAGCATTAATTGAAATATATGTGTGACAACCAACACACAAAACATGTGCTTAATTCCTTTGCAGAAGTGCTTTTCCATGTACCGAGCTTGTACTAACATGAACGCCCCTTGCAACTTTTATCACAGCTGCCAGTTGACCCTGTGGTTTCAGGAGCATGCAACAGGAGAGTCTGGTCCCGAACACTGGGCAGTGGGCCAGCCGTTGCCGTGAGCCTCTTTCCTCCTTCAAAGCAAAAAGTCCCATCACAGGCTCCTAACACAGAGAGTGGAGACTGTCATGTGTTAAAAACAGGGATGGGCAAATTGAAGGCGAGATTCAAGGGCTTTGCAATGGGGGAGTTTTAACTTGATGTAAGTAGCTTCAAAAGGGAGGGGAGATTTGAAAGTCCACCTGACAGCTCCCGGAGTCTTTTACTGATAAAAGTTGGCAGTTATTTTCATGGTTGAGCCTTTTTATCAGGGTAATTTGATAATTAGAGCTCCTCCTCACACAGAAGACTCAGTGGAGACTTGACCCGGTGCCATAATCTCCTGGCTATTTTATTATTGCGTGTTACCTACTTACTTTCTGATGTGGGTAAGGGGTGCGCAGCCAGCTCCCAATGTTCTGTCACACTTGAATGTGAACAGAAATAAAACTCCAGAAAGGTGTTGTGCAGATGAAGAGGCAGGACTGTGTGAATTAGGAGCTAGTGGTAGAGTGCAGGTTTAACCACCAATTTTTCCTCCTCCTATGCAAATAGCCTCTCTAGGAGCAGAAGGCAACAGAAGGCACTGCAGTTGACCATACAACTGTATCTAACGTTAGTCCTGCTCAGAGTAGACCCACTGAAATTGATGGACATGTCTAACTTCAGTGCATTCATTTCAGTGGGTCTTCTCTGAGTATAACTTAGTTGGATACAACACAGGGTGCCCTGAGCCTTAAGAACAGGAAATACACAGTGCAGTATGTCTCTGTACACCCTTCCAAAATGCCATCCCTCTGCTTATGTAGAGAGGAAAGATCATAGGTCAATGGCAAAGCAATTTATTTGCATGTACTTTGAGCACAATGTTTTTGTGGACGCAAGAAGAGCCCTGATTTATCAGGCCAAAGGCCCATCTAAGCCAGCATCTTGTTCTCATAGTGGCCAATCAGATGCCTACGGGAAGCACATTCCCCACATGTGGTTTCCAATAACTGTTACTCAGTAGCATATAGCCTCCAACCATGGAAACAGGGCATAGCTGGGATATAAGTGCAATAATAATTTACAGTTTAAAATATATAAACAGCACATAATAAAGCAAATACCAATTCTAAACTACATAATTTTCACAACAAAGCAGCTAACAGCTATATCTTCTCTTCAAGCACCCTTGCAAACACAACACAAATTCCCACCTGATATTTAACAACCCTAATAAATAATTTTAAAATATCAGAGCACAGATTACTGATGCCAAGTCCTCCAAATCCAATTAGGGGTGTAACTGGGTTACCTAAGCAGATAAAAAGTACCATGCGACTCTATACCATGAGACCGCTTAACAGCAATTGATCCAACTCCAGTAGATCTAGTGAAAATAACGAACATTGTTAACTAGGATTTATTAATTTCAATTGAGTAGAACTTATTTGGCAACAATCCTTGATCCTTCAGATGGGGTGCAACACCCCCCCTCCTGGTTCCAGCTGAACTGAGACTGAGGAACCACCTGCTAATGGAGTCAGTGTCTTGTATGGATTAAATCCCATCTTCAATATTCTAAATTTAGATTATCTACAAAAGATTTCTTGGTTTAGCCAAAAAAAGTAAGGGGGGGGGGAGTGACAGCACAACCCTACACATGCCCACCCAGAAGCTCCATGGAGTTCCACAGGGCTTACTCACAAGTAAATGGGTACACAACTGCAGCCTAAGTGAAAACACAATGGAAAGCTTGACCAGATGGGCACTGGATGCAATCCAGTAGGGCTCCCCTTAAGTGCTTACAGATCAATGGTGAACACAGTGCCCTCCAGATCCTGCTGAACTCCAACTCCTATCATCCCCAGCCAACATGACCAATGGTCAAGGATGTCGAGGGTTCCAAGTCCAACAACATCTGGAGGATACCCAATTTGACAAACACAGCTCAGAGGCAGAGCTACGTGCACCGCCTAACAAAACGCTGCAGGTTCAATCTCCGACATCTCCTGTCACGAGTCGAGTGGTGGCAAAGACCACTGACAGGGACCCTCCATAGAGCTGCTGCCAGCCAGAGGAGACAACACTGAGCTCGACGGACGAACAGCCTGACCTGATTTAAGGCGTACACCTATGGGAGATTGTGCTGTTTGTTTAAAACTGCACGTCGTTTTAAATCCCAGCAGAAAGTTGCCGGAAAGCAGCAGACCCGGGCTGGTGCCACGGAGGTTGCAAAGGCTGGGACCACATCCTTGACCAGTGACAACCCGGCGGGGAGAGCGGGCGAGAGGAACAGGAGGCACTGGACCCGACACCTCAGCGCCGACACCTGGGCTCCCTCCGAAGGGGCGGCGCACAGGTGGGAGAGTGGGCGGGACTGGTAGCCAGGACTCCTGGGTCCCCCTGCGAAGGGAAAGGGGAATCTTGTGAGGGGCACTGAGACCGGACCCCGGGACCCCGCTCCCCACTTACGGGCCTGGCGGGCGCCGCCGCTCCCTTCCCTCGGGGCTGAGTCCCTCGTCCTACTGCCCCCGCAGAGGAAGAGGGCGGAGGGTGTGAGGGGCGCGGAGGGTGGGGGCTCCGCCAGGAGACGGAGCAGCCGCTTCCGGGGCCACAGGAGACGCCTCTGACGCCAAGAGTCAGTAACAGACGCCCTAACCCGGAAGCGGTGGCTCCTCCATTCGGAAGTGACAGGAACTAAGGGAAAGCGAGGCCGGCCGCCCGCCGAGTTCTCTACGCATGCTCTTCATCATCATCGGGTGAGGAAGGAGGGGTAGGAATCCAGAAGAGACAGAGACAGAGATACAGAACAGACCGTGTCCTGCGTATGCGCCGAAAAACTCTTGCCTCTGGAGGGCTGGGTCCTAGCGCGCTCCCGCACTTCACTAGCTTCCCACCCTCCCTGTTTTCCGGCCACGCTATGTATGGTTCTTTGACTCGTAATGAAGGAAATGGGACCTGGGTTATTCTGCGAGCAATCAGAGCAGGTCTCAGAAAATAAGCTTGCTTTCCGGGGCTTATGGTTTTCTTACAGGTAACAAGAACTCCTTTTGAGCATGTGCAAAGTGCATGTCTTTACACGACACGAGTCACCACAACTAGCCAATCGAATCTTGGGACATTAAAGCAAGGTCAGAGGGGCATGGCTTTCTGGAGAGGCTAGAACCCTGCACTTCTTATTCCAATATTAAGCTTTATTCATGTGATGTGTAATGGCACTGGATTCTTTCTACACGCCATACTAAGCACTACAGAAGTACAGGTACCGAACATATGTTTCCCTTCGCGTATGAGAACACCACCTGAGAAAGTTCGCTTTGCTGCAAAGCTATTAAGGATGCAAGAGCCCTACTTCTCAGAATATATTAGAGCTGAATTAATTCTACTACTTTTTTATATGTAGCTTTTCTTCCATGGAATGCCATACAGCATGTATGTTTTCTTCGCTATTTAATCCTCAAAACAACCATGGTAAGTAGTTGAGGCTGAAAGACAGATACAGTGGTACCTCGGTTTACGAACTAAATCTGTTTCTGAAATCTGTTCTTAAACCGAATCCGTTCTTAAACCAAGGCATGCTTTCCCTAATAAGGCCTACCGCCGCCAGTGCCCTTCCACCATTCAGTTTCCATTTGTAAACTGAGGTAAACTTCGCAAACCAGAACACTACTTCCGATTTTGCAGAGTTCGTGAACCGAATAGTTTGTAAGCAGGACTGTTCTTAAACCGAGGTACCACTGTACTGGCCCAAAGTTACCCAGTGAGCTTTGTGAATGAATGAGGGTTTGAAGTAAGGTCTTCAGGGCCTTAGTCCAGTACTCTAAAGTTCACTGCACTGGTGCCCCCCTCTCCCTTTCCTGAGTCTCCACTTTATTTTAAATGCAAGCAATGCTTTCCCTTCTACTTATGCAGTTCAAAGGGAAAGAACATGCTGGCTGCTCCTTTATTCAGTGAGAAGTAAACCTACAATCATTGTACCGCCGTACGAGTGCAAAAGTAGTCAAATAATTGATAATAATAAGAAGAAAAAGAGTTTGGATTTGATATCCTGCTTTATCACTACCCGAAGGAGTCTCAAAGCGGCTAACATTCTCCTTTCTCTTCCTCCCCCACAACGAACACTCTGTGAGGTGAGTGGGGCTGAGAGACTTCAGGGAAACGTGACTAGCCCAAGGTCACCCAGCAGCTGCATGTGGAGGAGCGGGGATGCAAACCCGGATCACCAGATAAGGAGTCCACCACTCTTAACCACTACACCACACTGGCTCTCACTAGCACCTGGTGCTAGTTTATAAAGTGTATAGTTACAGAATCATAGAATTGTAGAGTTGGAAGGGACTCCTGGGATCATCTAGTCTAACCTTGCCATGCAGGAATCGCAACCAAAGAGTCTATGACAGAAGGCCATCAACTCTGCTTAGAAACCTCCAATAAAGGAGAGTTTACCACTTTATGAGGTAGTTTATTTCATTGTCAAACACTTTCAAAAAGTATTTAAATAACTAAGCAGAGTCATATCAGACTGCTTGTAATTCTGTGTGCTCCTATCTTAGTATGTACCGGTACTTCCTGTAAAACACAAATACAAAATTTCTGGATAAAGGCCTATTTCAGAAATGGAGAACCTGCAGTTACTGCTGGACTACCAAAAGCCCCAGCCAGCATGACCAATGGTCAGGAATTATGAGAGTTGTAGACCAGCAGCATCTAGAGAGGACGACAGGTTCCCAACCCCTGCTCTAGCTAGAGATAAATTGATTTACCATACATTATAACTATCACATTCCTGTCTGCGATCCTACACATGTCTAACTGATTTCAACATGACTTAGTCCCAGGTAAATGTGCTTTAGGATTTTAGCCAGTTTTAATGCTGTTTTTAGGCTATAGTCTTAATATGATTCATTAGGGAGTAAATCCCGCTGAAAACAGAGCTTTCACTTTTGAATTAAGATGCATAGGACAACAGTGCTTGTCTCCTGTTTCCTTAGTAGTTGGCAACAGGTAAGAGAATAGTTGTTGATTCCAGTTATTGGATACCCTTTCAAAAACAAAAATAATCACACACTCAGAACATTTTGTCATATGCAATGTCCAAGGATGCTTAATTAAGAGTGTCTCCAATTATATATGCAGCACTGCAATAGGGACATTGCAATCATAAATAAAGGCAGACATGGATAAATTTATAATTAAAAATGCATTAGAAATTACAAGCATAATTTATTTACTAATACACATTGGAATAAATTTTCAGCGTAATATTTTTAAATGTGGCATTAATAAATAATGGTAAACAGAATGTTCATATAAAATATTTTCATAAATACTTACAGTACAGCATGCCATGCCATTATAGTCACCACAAAATAAATTTTATATGGCAGGCAGGTTTTTAAAAAAAATGTGTATGTGATCTGTCTTGAAGTCACTTGGTGAAAAGAAAAATGTAACCCAAAGGATTGTCAGGTATGATTGGAACTTGGCAACTTTTGTACATTGAGGGTGAATCTCATAAGTTTTAATATGTCTTAAATCCTGACACCTTAAATCCTGACATCATGAAAACAACTTCTGTTACAAAATGAATGTGCTCTGGCAAAGACTGCCTCTGTGCATTCCTCTACTGATTTCGTTAAAAGGCATATGCAGGGTTCCTGTCCTGTATAAATCCCACTGAAATTAATTAATGGAAGTGATTCAACAGCAGTGCTTGCTGGGTTGTAGCCCTTCGATTAAATCTCCAAGGTGCTGATCTTTACCTTGGCTTGACTACTACGTACCTTAAGTACTCACTGCTGTCCTATATATTACCTAGGCTTTCTTGAATCAATAGGGACAATTAAGATATTTACCTTAAAGAAAATAGTTAAAATATGGATTTATAATCTAATTAAAAAGTGTAACAAATAGACCCTTTTCACCTATGCATAAGATCCTACCCTCACGATCCAGCCACAGTTAAGCACTAGTTTTAATGGGGGATGGATTTAAAGATCTGAGGCTAAACATGTTTTCTCTTGTAAAGCTCAAGAATTAGATCTGACTTCCTCCAAACTACGGATCTGAGCTGCATTAAGAAGCCTCACGGACTTCAGTAGGACTTCCCTCCAACAAAATACTATACAGTATTTTACTTCTGCTAGCTGTGTAGCTTTTAAAGGAACAGGAACAGTTTCAGAAAAAAGCTGGAATCCTTATAGAACCCCCATATTTGTGCATATCACAGCAGCTCTACAACATAGCTTAGCTCCAAAGTGCCCTTTAATGTTGCTATTTTTTTAAAGGCAATCCATACCATTCTTCTGTTCACAGGGAAGATGATGCTTTGATGCCTATGATGAACATTCAGTTTAAATTACCGTACTCCAGTGTTATTGGATTACACTCTAATAGTGAGCATATTTGCTCAGATAGCAAACCTCACATTTGCTGAATGGTGCTTTCATGATTTCCAACCATGAAATCCTATTCCTTTTTTTACTCAGAAGTGCCACAGAGTTCAGCAAGCTTGTCAATACTGTCGTATTATAGTATTGCAATCCCAAACATGCTAAGGGTAGCCACAAGCAAGAGGATACTTTTGGTGGTGGCTCCCTAGGCCCAGAATACTTTACGTAAAAAAGCTCACAGCCTGTACCTCTATTGGTTGTTGTTTTTTCTGGCACCAGGTTCAAACTTCTTCCAGACCTTTTAAGTTCTTGTTTCAAATCCCTCTGGAAAGATTGGTGGTCTTAGTTATGATTTCTTTTTTTAAAAATATTTTTTATTAAAGTTTTCAGATTTTACATTTCCACATTAATATCTTTCATTATACCCATACATTCAATGACTTCCCTCCTTTACCTTCCAAGGTTCTTTTGATTTACCCATAATTTCTGGATATTCTTGTATATCGTAGGGTTGCCATATTTCAAACAGTGAAAATCCAGAAAGAAAAGTTTTTGAGTGCGTCCATTTTTCCCTGATTTCCACCCAGACCCTGCTGCCAACTGCAGTACTCTGGATATGTCTGGGGAAACCCTATGTATATTAATCTATTTCAGTTCCCCCCCATTTTACATCCCTTTTAAATATGTTATACTGTTTAATTTACCTTAATACTGCCAGCGTTTGCAACTGTGAATAATTATTTTCTACTCACAAAAAAATTCCCACTTCTCTTTAAATACAGTGGTACCTTGGTTCTCAAACACCTTGGTACTCAAACAACTTGGAACCCAAACACTGCAAACCCAGAAGTGTTCCAGTTTGTGAACTTTTTTCGGAAGCCAAACATGCTCCGTTTTGAGTGTTACACTTCCGATTTGAGTGCCACACTGAGGTCTGTCTGTTTTTGCTATTTATTTTGCGTTTTTGTATTTGTGGCTCTCTTTTTTTGTGACTGTGTGAAACCCAGTTCAGCTACTGATTGATTGATTGTGTGACTGCAGTACATTGTTTATCGCTTTCATTTTATGGATCTTTGAAGCTTTACCTGCTCATCTTTTGTTTCCCACTCCAATAATAGGAGTTTAGACAATAGTTTTTCATTATTCTCTAATAAATCTCTTTCAAATTGTGAGCTTTTGTCCAGAAATCTGTTTTTCTTACCTAGTTTAAACATATCATACAATTGGTGGTACTGTAATCAGTCTGTTTCTTGGTTTCTTATTTCTTCCATTGGTTTCAATCTGGGTTCCCTCCCTGAGAGGTCCAGTAAGTCTCTATAGGTTGCCCACTGTCTGTCCATGTTAATTCTCTTGATTGTAATAGCTTCCATTGGTGATAACCATAGGGGTGTTTTCCTTTACAGCAGGTTCTTATATTTCTCTCAGACTCTATACATATTCTTCCTGATCACATAACTTGAAAAACTTGTATATATTTTAGCTTCCCATGCCAAAAACATGAATTTTAGTTCTGCACTAAACAAATCTGCTGTAGCCTGGAACTGAGTGTGTGCAGTGTAGCTGACTTGTGCTGAATGGGACACAATTGTGGCCAGCCTGAAGAAGCACCAGTAAACCTTGGTGCCTGACAATAAAATCAAGCCAAGCCAGAGGAACTAGAATAATGACAGCACTTTCACTGAGAAAGTGAACTGTGTGTTTGTTTAGGCCCTGGTTGAGAGAAGCTGTCAGAAAGAACTAATGCCAGTATATATTTACGGTATTGCATTAATGGTTTAATTGTGTATTTTAACTCTTGTTGCTGCTGCTTTAGGTTTCTTTTGGACACTGCTTAGAGATTTCTTAATGTATTCAGTGGCATATAAATGATCTAAATAAATATGATGGCTGCTTAATTCTGTGCTGTATATGGAATGCTAGCTGATTGGGTTTTTTACATTAGTTTTTTCTTAAGCTTATTGTGTTTTTATTTATTGTAGTATGTTTTTATTGTTGCACTTCTCTTTGACCAATGCCCTAAACTGCTTGAGACGTCTTGCAGATGCAATTTCTGCAGTAAACCAGATAGGATAGTGCTGTCCAGCATTCAGTTATTTGCATTTTTCTGGAAGCAAGCCTAGTTGAATAAAAGCAAGTGGTGCCTCTGAGTAAGCATGCTTGTTGTTAGGCTGCGATTCTGAGCACACTTACTTGGGAGTAAGAAGTGGTGCAGAATAAAGTAGGAAAGCCGGTACAGTATTGCTTCCGAGGAAGCATGCCTAGGCTGGACTTAAAACGCCTCTCATGCAAGCGGGACAAATTTTCGGACTTGCATTAAGTTTCCTGAGCGGGGAGATGAAGCCTGCAAGACTGAATATATTAGCAAGGCAGCTTGCCCCAAGGGGCACAGCGAGTTAGAGTAAGCACGCCTAGGCTGGAGGTGCACAAAGAAGAGAAAGCTGGCAAAGGGAAGGGAGGGTGTTTGAATGTTGCTAAGGCGAACAACGGCGCGTCGCGGGGGAGATGCGCCGCGGCCCAACTAACCGGGCCTTTACCTATGCTGACACCTCCCAGAAGGCCAGCCGTTGCCATGGTGATCATCAAAGGCCGGGGCAGCGCTGCTTTCTTTTAACCCCCTTTCTTCGCGCCGCGTCACGTGCCCGTTCGAACGCGCCAATCACAAGTTCCTCAGCGAAGAGGGGCGGGGAGAGCGTGTGTTTCTGCGTAGGAGGGGTGAAGGACGTAGGCAGCTTTTTCTTCCCTACTTTCACCACAATCACATCTGATTGGCTAAGAGTCACCCTCCCCGCGCCCTGATTGGTCCGCGGCACATCTGGGTCTTTTATGTGGGGGTTCTTTTACGTTCTGTCTCTGTGTGTGTGTTTGTGATATTATTTGTTTTTGTTTGTCTAGGCCCCGCCCCCAGCTAACTGGAGGGGCGTGACGTATCTCCCACCGCCTCCTCCTAAAACTGTTCGTGACACGCCTCCTTTTCCACCCGCCTCTTTCCCTTCCCGCCCCTTGGTAACAAGACAACCTCAAGAGTTAGACGTTATTAGCCGCGCCCCCTAAGGGGCAGGACGAAAAGAGCGACGCTCGAGGCACGGCTGAGGGCGGGTAAAGGAGGGCGGGGCCTGGGATGTGGGTCGGGGGCAGCTTCTGAGGGGAGAGTTTGAAAGGCAGGAATTAAGAGCCTAGAAAGCTAAGGCTAGAGAGTCATATGCTGAGGAAGGGTCAACTGATGGCAGGGACTAGGCGAGAGGTGGAAATACAGGGATTAGGGCTGAAAGGATGAAAATTGAGTGGGGGGGTGTCAAGAAATAACGGTCTTTGGTGGAAGAGGTGAGTTTTCAGGAAACTGAGGGATGGTCAAGAAATGATAGGGGCTAGGGTGGAAAAATGAGGGGGTCGTCCAGGAAATTGAGGAGGGGGTGGCAAGAAATAGTAAGGACTGGCATGGAACGCTGAGGGGGTGTTCTAGGAAACTGAGGGTCAAAAAATGAAAGGAGCTGAGGTGGAGGAATGAGGGCTCCTCCATGGCCACCACCAGAAGTGCACCTGGTGAAGCTTTCCCCCATTGCTACATTTACCTGCTTGCTGAGAGAGAAGGGTGAATGGGTGAAGAAATCTCTTCACCTGACGTATTTCTGGTTATCAGTGAGTTGTTAGTGGAAATGCAGCATGATAGGAAAGTAAACCCCCCCCCCAAGTACAGGTAGAACTGGTGTGTGCAGTCCTCCAACTACCTGAGTGGAATAAGGGGCCCTGACCTCTCTTTCCGTGCTAGTTGCACCCGCCCCGCCCATCTACTAAAAGGGGAACATTGGTTAAAATTGGCAGAAGTCTGGACGCGGGGTTGCCAGTTGCATTTAGGCTGCCTCTGCCTTACCCATGATTCGAACGGTGTTTTGTGGGGGTTGTGGCAATACCAGTAAGGGGTGCTCTAGGAAGAACTAAGGAGAGATGCTTGCAGACACAGAAAATGCCAACGGAGATGGAGTCCGGGGAGGGATGCTGAGGCTGCCATCCTAGGCGCTGTGAGTTAAATCCTATTGAAATCAGCAGGGCTTCTTAGTTTAAAGAAAAATTGTGGGAGATTAGCCTGTAAAATATCAGCTGCGCTTGTGGATACCGTAATGAAACTATCGCCGAAACATTTGGAGCGGGGGCTGGTTCTGAATCTATAGTAGCCAGGAGTTCCGAGGGGGCGGGCTCTTGTAGTGTAAGTATCAATGGGGAGGGGCTTTGGAGCAGCTGCCTAGAGGAGGAAGGGGGAGTCTGGGGAAGGGGGCGTGGCTCCGGCTGGCTCCCACGTCCCCTCTAGTCTCTCTCTGCTTCTCTCCTCCTTCACAGGGTGACACGTCTGCAGGGTGAGTGAGTGGCATTGGCAGACTGTCAATCCCTCACCAAAGCGGCCATCAAACAACATAAAACACACACAGTCACTGAGCTGCTGGGCTCATAAATTCCAGCTGGCGGATATTTTTGCACATTGCTTTGCAGAGAGTGTGTAATTAATTTTTTTCTTTACTTCTCCCCCCTTTTTTAAAAAAACCCAACATCCGCTCTTTTCTTTTGCACAAGTTGAAACTTTTTTGCTGCTATTTTATCTATCCGTTGCACAGACAAGACAGACATTGGGATCGTTTGTTATGTATGTGTGTGTGTTTTTTTCCGAGACGGGGAAAGGACAATCATTTTTCCCTCCCACCGGCTGCATTTTCTTGTCTACTTTTTCTTCTTTTTTTTTTAAACGTTGCAATTAGGGGCCGGGGGTGTCTGCTTGGTTTATTGTGATTTTTAAAATCCCCTACCGTGTGTCACACTCGTAACTTTAAGGATTTGAAAGTAAGTTTTATCCCGTTCCCCTCTTTTTTCTTCCCCCCCCCTTGCTGCATTTTTACAAAATTTTCGTCCTCTCTGTTTCCAAGAAAAGGGTTTTCAAAGGAGGAAAAAAAAACAAAGACAAGTAAGAGAAAAGACATAGACGAGCAACTAACTTTTTTTTCTTTCCCCCCTTCCCCCTTAAAGGAAATAATAAAGCCTTTGGGTGAAGATTTGTACCAAAGGAAAGAAAACTTCAGACACCTTATCAAGGCCGTTTATCCGAACCACAAATATTGTGATGAAAGAAGATTGTAACTAAAGAAGAGAGTGATTTACTGCTCTGGAAAGCAGAAGAGAGAGTGGAATAAACAACGGAGATCCGGTCAAATATCAAACACTGATCCCCCCTTCTCTCAGGAGCAGGAACTGAAATTCATTACAAGAACAAGAGATTTACTTGCATTTTCTCTCCCCCCCCCCCAATCTTCCAAGCACAAAACCACCTTATCGTGAAGCGCTTCTTTCCCCCCCCTCCCTCCTCCTTCGCCTCCTCCTTCTCCGGCGTGCCGTTTCTTCTTCTGCTGCCTCCGTTGCCGCCTCTCCAAGTGCATTGATTGGGCTGCGGTAGGAGGCATGGATGAGCAGTCCAGGATGTTGCAGACTCTCGCCGGCGTGAACCTGGCTGGCCACTCGGTACAGGGGGGCATGGCTCTGCCTCCTCCCCACGGACACGAAGGGGCCGACGGCGATGGCCGCAAGCAAGACATAGGAGACATCCTCCACCAGATTATGACCATCACGGACCAGAGCTTGGATGAGGCGCAAGCAAAGTTGGTCTCATTAAAACAAAAAATCCCAATGTTGTGTATATATTTGTGTGTGTGTGTGTATGTGTGCATGTGCGCGCGTGCGTGTGTATGTATGGTGCGCTCGTGTGTGTGTTTATATGCGTGGCGCTTTTTGTTGTTGTTTCGCTCCTTGCTGTCTCCTGCTGGGACCAAATATTCTTGCAATTAAGACAACCCTTTTAATACTAGAGGAGAAATGCGCGGGGGGGGGGGGCACAGACCAGGGGCAACAGCCAGAGTTGGTCTGAATAAGGGAGAGAGAAAAGAAGCACAATATACATGTGCAAAGATTCCTTCCTCCCACCCCCCACCCCAAAATCTGTCTTATTGCACTAATGCTTGGAGCTGGGCTGTTGCTGATAACCTTTCCTTTATTAGGATGATGCCCTCATTTAAGGGGTGGGGGTAGAATCGGCCTGCCATCCCATGCTGTTCTCATCTTGGAGGGTTTGCGTTTTCTTTCAAAGAAGTGTGAACTTTGTAGTGCGCTGCACAACCCCCAAATTGGTGTTTCTCTGGAGTTAGATTGATTTAAAAATTAAAAGAGTGAGGAAATATTACAGGGTGCAAGAGATTGGGAGAAACAGTTCCTCCCCTCCTTTTTTTTCCTTAAAAGAAATTATTATTTTTAATATAAATTGCAGTAAATACAAAACAAAGCATATAGTTGAACTCTGGAAATCCCCTCTCTTCATAAATCAGTGATGATGATATAGCAAATTGGAAAGCTTTGACAAGCTGTGATTTATGCATGAGAAGAAATGGAAGGAAATTTTCGCATCAGGTTTCTGGGGTTTTGTTTTTTAAAAACAACAACGATAATTTTAAAATGAAACAAAACAAAAACTTCTTCGGTTTCTCTTCCTGGCTGTAAGTGGCAGACAGGGCGGCTGGGGTTGGCTGGGTTTTCTTCTTGTCACTTAGTCTTCACTTCCTGATGAAGGAGAAGGCAGTTGACCCTCTTGCCACCCACCCCCAACTCAGTTTGTACCTATGGTGATTAAGTTCAAACATCCTTACCTTTCTCCTTAACGTAGGTACTCTGTCCACATTGGGATCACTCCTGTTGCCCTCTTGAGCCTAGCTTCAGCCTTCCCCATCAAAAGCTATACCCTTATTCCTTGTCAACTTTAGTTATTCCTTTGCATAGATCAGAATGCAAAGAGTAACATGTAAAGACTTCAGTTAAAAATTATTTTCCCCTCCTTTGCATTAAGATGCCAGGCTTGTGCTAATACCTTTTAAAAAATCTTTTATTTTGCAGAAAGCATGCACTGAACTGCCACAGAATGAAGCCTGCTTTGTTCAGTGTCCTCTGTGAAATCAAAGAGAAAACAGGTAGGAGACCACAAGTTACACAGCTTTTGAAATGAACCCCTTTCCCTCTCTCCCCCCAATAGGTAAACATTGCAATATACTTCTCTCAGCGAGCTCTAGGAGAGCTGCTTTAGGAACCGCAGCCATCTTTGATCATCACCTCCTTGTCTGTTTCTGATCTTTGGGTTGGGAGGCAGAGGCGAATGTAATCAATCAGGAATGCTTTTTAAAAAAACAATTCATAATCCTGCTGCAGAATGAAATGTAAATGAAAATGGTAGTGTATCACCTATTCAGGGTAAATTCCCCCTCTCGCTGCAGTCAGGGAAAGTAAAAGCAAGGATCCGGCTTTCTTTCCCCTCCTCCTCTGCCTTGTTTTGAGTATCTGCTTCTTAAAGAAGCAATGCAAGAGGCTGGAGAAGCCAATTACAGCCAGTGGCCCCTCTGTGTGAGAGACCGAAAGAGCCAGCAACTTTCTTGAGCCACTCTTGTATTTTTGATTTTGTCAGTACCAGTTTATATGTAACTGAAAGGAGTCAGTCAATAGCTCTGAGCTCCCACATTTTGTAGGAAAATTATGGGTGTTCAGATGTGCGTTGGGAAGACATTCTTGACGTGTGTTCTATGCACATCTTTACACAGAGGGGGGAAATACATATATGTAC
The DNA here is from genome assembly GCF_964106645.2 of Podarcis pityusensis. Taxonomy (NCBI): domain Eukaryota; kingdom Metazoa; phylum Chordata; class Lepidosauria; order Squamata; family Lacertidae; genus Podarcis; species Podarcis pityusensis. The sequence continues at coordinate 12,294,545 of NC_138044.1, read as the reverse complement.
ATATATTTTCTGTGGATATTTTTGGCAAGAGACTTTGCCTCTGAAAATGGGGGCAACATGTCAAAGAGAAAGTACCTAATCAGAGAAAGCATCTTGTAGAACTAAGGCTTAACAGGACAGTCGAGCTGTGTGCTTTCACACTGAATGAAGTGTGAGAGATTGAAAACCACCTTCTCAACAATTGGGTCCACAAGAGATAAATATCTTAATGTTCATAATTCAGCTCACAAAGCTAAAATTCTACTTTCAGACATTTGATCTGAGTTGTCACTAACTGCGATTAGCATCTGTGTGGCACTTGACTTCAGCGTATTGTTGTTTGTATAGATCTTCCAAAACTCCCTCCCCCGAACTGCATGGCATGCTGAAAGGCCTGGTAGATACTGCAAGTGTAAGCATGTCTAAGGAAGGCATACTGCTTGTGTGCATGATAGAATAGAAATGCTGGAATATATAAAAGCCAGTGAGTTTTTAAAAACAACAAGAAGCAGGCCTTTTAAAAGAGGTTCTGTACCTCTGTGTGTGTACAGGAAATCCAGCAATGTCTGTCTTTTTGCATAGCAGTTACTTTAAAAATGCTACAACAATCCTGCTGTCAAGCAGTTGGACTTCTTATTCTTTAATATAAGATGATGATAAAAATGCCTTGTTGTTACAGTAGAACTTTGTGCACATACTCTGTACCTAATGGGGGTGGGGGAGTCAAGGAGATGAGAAATCATTAATAGTAAACAACCCCTGACTGTATTGGAGCTAAAAAGAACAAAATGCTGAAAGTGTCCCGTGACCTCTTGGGCAGCACGAGGTCTCCAGCAGCCAAAGTGCTTAAAGTCTCTGTGTCCTTAATATTTTAGCTACCACCGAAAACTAAACTATTCTCTTTTGGCAGAAGGCAAAAACTATGTATTGACAACAGCAGATTTCAGTTATGTAGGTTTGGGTCCCTGTGATATTTTATTCACAGACAGCTTAAACCTTGTCTATTTGAAAGAAAAGTTTAGTTGACCAGTGTCAAAGGCGAGTTCAGAAGAAAGAAAGTCCTTTTCCGGGCTAAAGCACTGCTGGCGTAGGTTCTATGCTAGAAGAAAAGAGGCTGATAAGTTATCTGGAATATTGGGTGAATTTGGTCACCAGCTAAAATGCTGTTCTGTCATCCACAAGTTATATTTTTCTATGAAATAATGGAGGCACAACTTTATTGTTTACACAAATAATGAGGTATATGGTAGAACAGTACTTATAATCTAAAGCACAGTCTGGCATGCAGGAAGCACATATTTTAATTATTAATTTTTGTTCCTTCTTTCTGCCTTCATATAAACTCTTGTAAATAATAATTGTTGATACAAAGTACCTCTTTTGTGGTCAACAAATCAAGCAATATTTGTTGTTATGCATCATTTTGTGTCTGTTTAAACTGTGATGGTTTTGGCATATACACTTTGACATAACTTTGTTAGCATATTTGGATACTTTTCTCTGAGTGTTTGCGGTTGTTTTATTTTTTATTTTTATTTTGTTTAATTGTTGCATGTCATATGTTCTAAAATATATGTTAAAAAATTAAAAACAACAACAACAACAAAGGGATGGCTTCTCCATCTGCGCAGAAGTGCAGTCCTTACCAACTCAAGAAGCTTAGGAGTGGTGGAATTGATATGTTGAGTGATTGATGAAGGAAAAATGCATCTCCCCTCCCCACCCCCATGAGTTTTTATAAGGCAACTCTCATTCAGGATTGCCCATCTGAGCTGAAATGGCTGAGTACACATTAGCAAGGGAAGCATGAAAGCAAATTCTTGCATATCTTGTATTGTCTTATTCTGGAAGGTGTGGGGGGGGGAGGCGATTTCCAAATCTTCCTCCAGTGTTCTGATCCACTCTTAGGACTCCCTTCTTTCCTAATATTTTACGCTGTTCTTTTTTTATATACTTGTATGTTTCCGTATAAATTTTAAACTTTCAGAATAAAGACGTGTGTGTTGTTGTTGTTGTTGTTGTTGTTGTTGTTGTACCAGTGGGATTCCTGCCCCATTTCCCTGCTACCCCTCTGCTATTCTACTGTGTGATTTGATCCCAGTAATTCCAGGCAGTTTCTTTGTTTCTTTTGCTTTACAAAAATGTAGCATAGTAAAAGAGAAGCATTTGTTTTCCTCCATTTCTCATAGAAAAAAAAATATTGTCATTACTCTTTGATAGGGAAAATGGAGAAGTAAGATTGAAAGTGGGAAAAGGGAGGCACATAGTAATCTTGGCCTAAAACAGTAATATTAGACTTGTTTGTTCTGGTAGATCTAGGGTGGTGCTGTCTGAAACTGAAAAGCAATGCTTTTATCTTTGAAGATAATTAGAATTATTTGCAGTCAGTGATAAATTTGACCACAAGATCCTTAAACATACTGTACTTAAAAAAAACCACACCACACAGCTTACAAGTACTGCCTTGTAGGGCTAAATATGTATCTCTTCTCGGGTTCTGAGGTACTTCACAATCATTAAAATTGTCTGTAGTAATTGTTTATTTCCATTTGTATAAACAACCATGTTGAAAATAATTCATTTATGTTTCTAGGATCTGATTGGATAGGTGTGCTTATCTTTCCTTTTTAAAAATACAGGGGTATTCTTTTAAGGGCAGGGAATAAAAGAAATAGCTGTAAATGATATTCTGTCTCCCGCACTGATATCTAGATATCTAGAGGCAGGTCAAGGTAATAGGCATTTCAAAACGGCATCTGTTTTGATTTTTAACACAATGGGAGAAAATGAACCATAAAACATTGGGAGTCCTCTACTATTGTGTTACGGCTTTCCTATTAATCTGTACCTTTTATTTCTGTCATGCAAAATCCAAAGTTATTTGCTAAGGTTGCTTGTTTTGTTTTGTTTGCTACCCCTTCTTGTTTAAGGGGTTCCTAGTCTGATCACCCCAGCCTCCAGCTCAAAGGCGATGTATCTGAATTAACTTAATATGAGAGTACATTAATTCTGACGGTTTCTAAAGCAAGTTGGGAATTGCAATCATTTCCCGGCAGACTGTTCATGACTGAGATCTGAACCAGTATCTGAGCTTTGTTGTTTAGTCGTTTAGTCGTGTCCGACTCTTCGTGACTCCATGGACCAGAGCACGCCAGGCATTCCTGTCTTCCACTGAGTATCTGAGCTATATGTTCTAAATTTCTGCATGTGAATGTGTGTGTGCTTGTATGAGTGAAAGAAAGAATTGTGTCTGTCTTTCTTTAAGAGTCAAATATGACAGCTGCCAACCAAACCCTAATTTAATGCCACTACAACCCTAAATCGCATTCATTCACTAGTAACTCCTAATGGCATACATGATACCTTGCCAGATTTGTGGCCTTTGTGAGGTTTATAAACGGGGACTGACTTAGGGAGATAATAAAACTTAATGAACTTCTTGGGTACAGGAGGTGTCTGCAGGTCTGTTTCCATGGCTCAACAATTTATTAAAAAGTTTGTAAAGTAGCAATTTTTTATTCTCCAGTCCTTAGTGTCTCAAGTCCTCATATCAAAAACTTGTTTTGTTTCCCCTCTTAATAGAAATGCCTTAGTCACACATGTGAACTGAAATTAACAATAGAGTTAACTTCTTGTTTCCAACATATGCCAAAACCATTGGTGTTATTGTTGCAGTTGTAACTAGCCATGTAATGCCACTCCGCAGAGAACATTTCCCATTATCTCTCTGTAGCCACATGGGTGTTCAAGGGCCAGCTCATGAATATGTCTTACTTTCATCTCTTGTAGTTATGCAGACTAGTCAGTATAATGCAGCAAGACCTTAATGATTTCCTTCTGCTGTAAGATATTGAAAATAAGTAACAAGTCTCCATCTTAAAAGAGCAAAAGAACTGTTTCCATTGAACTTTTCAGTAATCACAAGCTGGCACAGACACTGTAGAGGTAAAAAACCCCAGTGACTAATATTTAAACTGTTTAAAAGTTTGACCGGGTTGCTGTTCTTGAAAATAAATATGAAGTTGTGATATGTTCAGCTGGTTTAAAGTTATTTTGTTTTAACCTTAATTGGCTCAGAATGAGAATTGTAATCTTCCCCATTCTCCCCCCCCCCACACTCTGTACTATACTGTTAGGAATTAAATTAAAATGCAGGGCTCACTGTCAGTGGTATTCTTTACTATTACAAACCGAATGAAGTAAAAAAAGAAAAATCTTTCACGTAACACACAAAAACATTGAAGTCCCATTGCTATTCCTGTAGTGGTTCCCTAACAAGTTTGAATATGTGTTCGTCTCTACTTTAACCTTCCTTATTAGTGTTTTTCTCTTTAAAAAAAACAAAAACATACAAAATATTTTGTAAGCCCACCATCTCAGTGCTTTCAATATTTGATTGTAACAAACCTGTTACTGCACTGCACCTTTGCCAGAGGACCTTGATGTATTGAAGTACCGAATAAGCCGCAATTTGATTAGAAGTGATCTCTCGCTTCTTCTTTTTCTTGCCATTTTCTTCTCCAGGAACCTATAAGATATAATCAGAACTGCTTAATTCAGTCTCTGTGCTGTTTTTTTAAAAAGAGGACACTTAATTTGTTGCTTTGACACCAACATATCCTTGCATATTTTAAAATATTTTAAATGGATTATGAGCTGTCATCCAATATACTTCTGTAATGCTCCTTCTAACTTAGATCTCTTTTGCATCAAATCAAAAAATGAATTAATGTTACAGCTAGGTATAGGTTAGTGTGAGACTGTCTAGGCCAGGCCTTGCTGTACAGATTTTAATAGATTTGTCAACTCAATTCCTACAGCTCTTGATGAGAATTCCTACAGCTCAATGAGAAATGCCCATTTATGTGCCCTGTGAATATTATGTGATCCTTATTTAATTCAGACAGCAAGCTACTCAAAAGGCATATATCGGAATCAGTATCACAAACATCTGAAAAGCTTCATTTTATAGAGTACAAAACAGTGAGCGTGAGATATTTATCTAGTTGTTTTTTGTTCGTTTTTAACTTCTCTGTAGCATTTCAAGCCTCAGAGAACAGGGCTAGCTGAATGTTTAAGATGCATGGGAATGACTAATAAGGTTGTATACCAGCAACTTAACATAAATCTAGAGCAGGGTAGTTTTTGTCTTCCTCCCCCTGTGTATCACTGATTGAATGAGATGTAGATGTTTCTATGAATTGACATCAGGAGAAGAATGCTTTGGTGGATCTTCCTCCTTCTCCTAGCAGTCATGTTTAATGTCATTCACTTATCAAGATGATCAGCACAGTTCTGATAAAAACTTACCTAACACACTCCCTTCTTTAACCACCAGTTTGACCTTTTGTCATGTTTGCATTTCTTTGCTAGACAATTCATATGTTCCGATTAGGGCTGGAATAAATAATTTACAGAAATAACTAATGTGAGCAACTGAAATTTCTGTTTGGTTTTTGCACCTCCTGCTTTCCCTCCCTCCCCTGTTTAAGATATGTATGTATGGGGTAGTTCATCAACCAAACTGATAAATTACACTTTTCAACTGGACATTACAGCTATTCCAGTGTTATCTATACAACATAGTCAAACAAGGGACTTGCATATGGAGGCAAATGAAGTGTGAGGCTGCACCAGCCTGTGCATTTTTTCTCTCTCAGAAGGTGCTACTTGCATTTGTCTTGAGCCGGGAGTTGGAGAAGGAAATTGGTGTGCTAATTTGGCATTCTGTCAGCAAACCTTGATCCTTATTGCTTGTCTTTTAGAAAATAGACATGTAGCAAACCTTTCAGTTGGAGTTTCTTCTTGTTTCATATGTATATTGTATATCTAGCTCCTATGATCGTTTAAAAAATACGCATATTTTGCAAGATAAACGATAGAGCTCTTCAGCTATATGTAATGATCGTCATCAGTTACTGCTGGTTCCAAGAGCTCAGTCTTCTTTGGTTGAAAGTGAGGCAATTATTCCTGAGAATCTGATTGAATCCAGTATTTCTTACAAGGTGTATCGCTAACTAGGTTTGATCAAGATCAGAAATGTTGCCAAGTAGAAACTAAAGTCTATCCTTGCTCTAACGCTATACCTGAGTTGGATTTAGCACTTATATGCTGTCGCTTGCTGAAGGGGAAATCCATTTTCAGCTGTAGTCAGATAACTCTGGCGGAAAGGATGAAAAGAGTTTGTTCAAGCAGCAGATATTTGGGGTGGGAATTCTTATTTCCACTTCTTGGCATCTTGCCATGCTTTATATTATTCTTTAACCTGTATATCTGATCTTACTGTCAGACGGGTAGTTTTTCACATGTATGTTTTGGGGCTTATTTGTGTGTGAGTATCATACAAGGATGAAACTCTTTCCCCCTTATTTTTAAAAACCTTGATAAGTTATGTTTTTTGGCATACATCATGAAGCAAACCTATCCATCTCAAGATCTCTTCCCATGCAATCTAAATTAAGATTCTATGCGGGCCTTTACAGATGCTGGTAACTTTTGGCAATTATCATTTTGTTTGGTGAGCAGTAGTAAAACAGTGTGCGGTAAAAGTGTTTAGAGGGAGAAAGGATAAATAAATGGGACAGTTTTGCAATGCAAAGTGGTTTGGGGTGTTTTTTGAGGATTTCTTGGCTCTTGCTTAACTGCTATTGTGAAGCCTGGAGCAGATTTTTTCCCATTGCTAATGCCCTAGAAGTATTAATTCACTTTGATATGCTAATTAGAGGGCATTATGCAAGAAATGAGATTAAGTGGCAGCATGAAGCCATTTGCCTGTCAGTAAATTGAGAGCTTTAGCATCAGGAGGAGCTTTGTGTGTGTGTGTGTCTGTGTGTTTTCCCTGAGTTTCTCTTGGTTTTGCATATAAATAAAATTGATTGAAAGGTCTAGAGAAGCTTCTAGAACATTGGTGGTTCTTCTCTTCTCTTCTCCTCCCCCACCTTTCCTTTTATGATTATTTAAACTTTGTGTTAGAGACTTTCTCTGCATATTAATTGATCTAATGGGAGACGGTGAACGTGAAAAATTCCTTTGTGTTTCACTGGCAGTACGTTAAGAGAAAGGGAAGTGCAATCTTGTGTTGGGTGGCATTTCTGTCTACCTCTCTTCCCTCCCCTCCCCTCCACTGACCTGTACATTTATGATGTGGTGCTGTAAGACCCTTCTGTGCAGCAGCCTTGAAACGGATGACGGCAGACTTTGGTTTTGGCCTTTGAGATAGCATGATGAAGGTTTGATTTCAAGAGTAACACCAAACAAATAAGTTGCAAAGTAGCAGCAAAGGCCTGATGTCCCCCCCACCCCACCCCACTCACTCCCGGAGTTCCCCATGAATTGGTAAGCAGTTCACACACATACATAGTTCAGAAAGAAAATGTTGTGTTGTGTGTGGATTTTGTTTGCTATTAAGGAATATGGGAGTAGTTTTAAAGGTTGACCTTAAAATCGGTAAGAGCAAGTAATTCAGAGTTAAAGCGTATGTTCTAACCTTAATTTGATTAATTGCACTTGCTTGTTGGAGCTCATATAGTGTATTATATCTGTGTAATAAGCCTCTCATGGCAATAGGATAACTGGTGGTAATGTGGTTTTTGATCTAACTCAGATCATCCCAACTCCATTACCCATTTCTGATGCTTCGCTTCTGTGGTATTCAGAATATTGATGCACAAAGAAGCATTGAAGAAAAAATATAAGTGTGAATGAGCATGTGCACACAGAAAAAAACTGTCTTACTGTTTTTCTGAGTCTGCTTAGTGTGTGAAAGCTTGTCTTTTTTTTTTTTTTAACACCTTAATATCCACAGCTAGCGAAGGTCAAATTCCTCTCTAGTTCCCTCTGTGCTCTGCCTGACAGTTCCTTGTGAAGTAAGCTAGGCTGAGGGCTGAATAACATTTCACACTCTTAAGTACTTTGATATGGATATCCCAGTGCAAAATACATATGGTGATGCATTGACTGTAAGTGATGAAAAGGCATTTTCTGAATAGCTGGACTCCTCTTTTCCAGGCACAGACAGGGGCCCCAGTCCTTCCCTGCACTTTATTTCTATATATACTGTGGGGAACTCTTGTCATTTTGGTGTATGCCCATTCATAAACAAAATTCTGCAGTGTGTGTGTGTGTGTGTGTGTGTGTGTGTAGTTGAATATCCCTTCTATAGTACAAAACTATAACTGAATGGGCCATAGAGAGATTTTGCATCTCAAAATGCCTAGGATTTATTTCCTCAGGTTAAACTGCAACTAGCCATTTAACTGTAAAAGGCTAAAAAGCCCACTAGAATCTGAGAATCAAAGGCAACTACAGGCAATGACCAATTTTTGACCCTGGCATGCGTTGGTGGAGTCAGCATAAGCCTGCTCTGCCCCATTATGGCCCTTCCATTCCCCATTATGCTTCCTTTTCCAACCACTATCGGGACTTCAAAGTGTGTGTGCACGGTTGTGCGTCAAGTGGATGCGTGTAAAGCAGTTGTTGCCTGTAGAACAATTCTGGTATGACTTCCACAGGACTATCATAATAAACATGGGGGTATGGTGCCCTTACTGAAACAAAACTTGATGGGTAGAAATAGGATGAAAAGGCTTAGTTAAATCAATGTTTGTTCTTTTTGGTCAGAACCTTTTCTCTTCATTTTAAAAATCATTTTGGATTTGGAAAAAAATTGACTGACTAATGCCCAAAGAAAATTTCCTTGTAAGAAGTAACTTTGGATTAGTAACTAACTGTTCATTTCTGAGCCTTAGCTCCCATAACAAAAGTGCTCTTGAGGAATGTTTTTTGTTACCTACTGCCTCCACTATATTAATGTTGCTCAGGGGTCACTGCAATAAAGGGGAAACTTCATGAATAAAATAAAGGAACTGAATCCATTTCTGATTTGAGGTACAGCACTGTCAGTTAGTAATATTGCAACTAGGTTGGCTAACTGGAGCTTGAAGTTGTGGAGTGGCTGGAAGCAGAGAAGTGGTGGGAGGCCCCAGTTGGGGAACCCCCAGGGGAAGAAGGCTCAGAGACAGGGGAGTGGTGGTGGGTCAATGATGCAGTGGTCAGAGGGAGAAGTCACTGACACTGGTGTGTTTATTGCTGACCCACTCCTTGCAAGTTTGAGGTCACTGGCTCAAGGGCTCCTGATCCAATGAGTTCTGACTCAAGACAAATGATGATGCTGGGTCCGAAGTTGGTTTTACCTCTGCCTCTGGTGCCCCTTCCTATCTGAGTCTGAGCTTGAATTCAGGCCGCTGCTTCGGATGGGGGATCCTGATGCAAGTGAGGTGGAAATTTACTCTGCATGGCTCTTTTTCTCCTGTGGCTCTCTGCCTCCTGGAACTCTCACCCCAAGGAAGTTTGTCTAGTGCTATCTCTGTGCAGAGATGTGAAAGCTAGGGGGCATCTGAAAAATTGGGAGGTCATTTTTATTTACCTCCTAATTTTTTAGAATATTTGGGAAAACCCCTGAAACACTTGTGTGAGCGGGAGGGGGGGATGTTTCTACATGTCAATTTTCACATCCCTGGGCCTCACCCCGGACTTTCACATCTGTGTCTCTGTTATCTCTTTGGTGCCAGGCAAATTCTTCATCCAGCCCTTCTAGGATGTTTTCCAAAGATTTGTTTGGTTTTTAAATGCTCATCTCTTGTGACTTTATTCTGTTGTATATAGCTTTATAGTGTGTAACGTTCAATGTATATTCAGATTAAAAGTGATATCTATATTGAAAGTTAATCTTATTGATAATTTTAATGTGTATTTTGTTTCATGTAAACATCTTAGAGACTTTTACAGTTTAGTATACAAATTCTGTTAAATGCTTGAAATGTTAATTTGGAAATAAGTCCCATTGTGTTCAAAAAAGCTTACTTTCAGGTAAGTCTGCAAATAATTGACGGTGGAAATTTCCATGGATTCAGGTGGAAGTGGAGATGGTCTGTGTACAAATCATAGGTTGCTCGCTTGGTTATCCTATCTGTATGCTAGTTATAATGCCATTTGCACATATAATGTGACATTTTATTATGTGCTTTTCATAGTTTTAGACCTACTGTAGACCTACTGTAGACCATGACATACAACAGTTTCCCTCAACTTGGTGCCCTCCATGGAAGCTTTGCTTGGTGTTTGAATTTGAGGTCAGATTTATCAGATCTTTATAGTGGAGGCTGGTTCGTCAGGAGCAGCCCCAGTCTGCCTCTACCAGCCTGCTTTTTATTTACAACCAGTGGGGATGTTTCTCTGCTTTGGCATTCCCTCCAACATTCCTCAGATGAAAATGGGGACATTCTATTCTACATTCTCTTCCATCTGCAGTTCCATCTGTGTGCCAAAGGGAGAGAGGGTTTTTCCTTCCCATTCAACTAGAGGCAGCAAAAGGGAGCTGGAGTGCTCAAGTGATAGGAGGCTGTGGAGATGAAGCATCTCTCCTTGACAGTGCTGCAGCTCATACCAGAGCATCAAAATATTCCACACGTTTTATTTTGTTTCAATAAACCCAGGACTTGTGCATTGCATGTGTATTGGGCTAAATAACAGGCTGGAGATATATATACACACCCCTTCCCTCCCTCCCTCTCTCCATATATTGTTCTCTTACCTTTGCCTCCTCTCTCTCTCTCTTTACTCTTATGGTGCAAGCCTGGATGCTTGTCTCCTCAGGAAGTGTAAGGGAATTTGCTCATAGGAAAGTGGGAGATGTGTGCCTTCCATTGCAATGTACGTTGAATGCATGGTGTGTACGGTAGATTGTAAGTTCCTGCAGGCAGGGACCTGATTATTCCAATGCCGCTCTGTGTGCACACGCACGTGCAACAACAAAATAATCATAGTAATAAAAATATGCTAATACAAGGGAGGTATTTCCCTTACACTGGTACTGGACAGCTGGATACCTCCATGTATATATTTAAGGCTGTAGTCCTGTACAGTATACATTTACCTGGGAGTAAGTCTCAATGAATTTAAGTGTTTGCTTATGAGTAGAAATACGTAAGGCTTGCACTGCATTTTGACCTGAACAACACACAGTTTTGTGGTCTCCTTCTACGGATTGCAGCAGCCCAGCAACCTGATTCAGCACATACTTACACAGGAGCCGGTCACATTATGTTTAGGAGTGCTTATCCTCACGTGTATGCAGAAGATTGCATCCTGGTACCCCACTTTCTGTATAAGGTTATTCAGAAGTAAGTCCCACTTGATTCCAGGTCATTGTTTGTGTGGAGTAGGACCATGTGCATATTTACTCTGAATAAGATTTCATTGAGCTTGGTGGGAGTAATTACTTCCCCTTCCCTAAGAAACCTAGCTTTACTCGTCTGCTATCTTATACACACCTACTCAGAAGTTAGCTTTGACTCATTCAATGGAATTTACTCTCAGGTAAAGGCATGGAGAGATGGAGTGAAGTGAACAAAGGCTGGTCGCCTCCCTGTTGAAAGGATCCAAGGAGGCAGCAAGATATACAGGCATAACTGGGCAACCACCCTTCCTTCCCTGGCCAAGAGGGCTGAGTTCTTCCAGCCAGTGCCTGTGAATGAAACCAAAAAGCAAACCCTTAGGGAAGGAGGCATGAGAGATCTGACAGGGTCCTAGAGTCCACCCTCCTTTTCCCCAAAGCCTAGTACAGTAAGCACTATCTGGGAAGGAGCCCTCTTGCCTCCTTCCTAGTATTGCTGCTGCTGGCCCAGAAGCTGCTTTCCCTGGCTGGGGGAATTTGGGACTCTCTGTGACCGAGTGAGAGGCTGTGATTGCTTAAGGGTTTTCGTGAGTGTACTGGCATTTTCGTGGCCCTTGGAGGATATGCAATGGATCCAGGGGCATACCTAGGGGTTGGCAAAACTGGTCCCCAACAGGGGGCACAGCCCTGGGTGGGGGCCACAAAAATCACCTCAGATTGCTCCGACTGAGGAAAGAGAGTTAATTGTGTGGGAGGCATGATAGCCAGATTGCCTGGATGACATTTGCTTCAGAATAAATTAAGATCACGGGTGGGTGGGGTGATGGGACGGGTGGTGTCACCGCCACTGCTTTCTTCGTACCCACCACCTACAGGGACTTTAAACTTCTGCCAAATTTTGTGTGCGTGTGCAGCCCTCAAAGTTTTGGAGGACCTGAGTGGACCTGCCTGCCTGCCTGCCTGCCTCCCTCCCTCCTCTTGCTGCTGGGCTGGGCTGTTGCATTGCTGCTAATGTGTGCCTGACTGGGTGAGGGGAGGGGACCCTGGATGAGGTGGTGGTGGTTCCACTGGCACCTTGGTCCTTGTGCAGGACTTGCTAGCGGCTATTGTGGTAAAGCGATATTTTTTTCTGGAGGGGGTGCTAATGCAGCTCCTTGCCAAGGGTACAAGGGACGCCTAGGTATGCCTCTGTATGGAACCACCTGCTTATTGATTTTCCTTCCTTCTGCCCTTCTACTCCCAGTGGGCATGAGCTACAACTGGATCCGAAATACAAAGGGACTGAATTTAAATATATTTAAAGACAGTGGTACCTCGGGCTAAGTACTTAATTCGTTCCGGAGTTCCGTTCTTAACCTGAAACTGTTCTTAACCTGAAGCACCACTTTAGCTAATGGGGTCTCCCGCTGCCGCCGCACAGCCGGAGCACGATTTCTGTTCTCATCCCGAAGCAAAGTTCTTAACCCGAGGTAATATTTCTGGGTTAGCGGAGTCTGTAACCTGAAGCGCATGTAACCTGAAGCATATGTAACCCGAGGTACCACTGTATAGTAATGTTACTATATTTATACCGCATTTTCAGTCGCTCTCAAATGATCTTGTACTGTATAGTGAAGATGTACACACTGATACTATTAGAACAAGGATACATAGGGGCATGTCTGGAAATCTTCTGGTTCCTAAGCGTTGATGATACAGTTCAAGTTCCAGGCTGCAAGGACAAGTGGAACTACTGATTGTAAAGACACCTGCCAACAGAAGCAGCCCCTCCATTTGAAGTTATAACCACATAAGAGAAGATTACTTGCTTGTTGTTTTTGAGGTTATTCTTTGAAGGATATTTTAGACACTGAATTTCTGGTTTCATTGATTACAATGGAATATTTATTTTATTTGCTTTTACGACTTACATCCTGCCCTTTGTCGTAGGACTCCAGAATAATACAATGCACAAAAATAATAATTAAAACACAATAACTATTAAATTAGATAAAATACCAGCAGCATTTTTTACATTAAAAAAAAAGTATTGGGGGCAACTCAACAACATTTGCTTAATTTTCTAGTAGTTTGTTGCGACAGAACTGGCCTATTGGTAGTAGTCTTACTAATATTGAAAGTGTGTCCCATATGCATTGATGCCTAATTTACTTTGCACCTGACTTTATGGGAGCAGATTTTTCTTCCTACCTGGCTTCAAAAATTTTGCAAATAAAATTGCACCCTGCTAATAACTGTGTGTATCAGCCTCCCCCTCCCAGGAACAGAGTAGCGTTTTCCTGCATGGTGACCTAAGCTTTGGCTTTCCCTGATGTTTACACCTAGCTCCAATTTACCCACTGTGCACCCCCTCCCCAAATTTGCAAGGGGTTGGACTACATGACATGATCACATGCCAGAAAAGTTTCAGGGTGTCCCCCCCCCCAGGCAGCTGCCATGTTTATCCAAATAAATATTTGCTTATGTGTCACTTTTCTTTTTTAAAAAAACATGAAATATTTTCTTTTGAGGGTGGCAGCAGCAGTGGAAATGACTTTACAAAGAGCCAGTCAATCTATATTCTGCATAGCCAACTTCTGCTGAAAAAAGAAAAAGGTGATCCTGACTCCATTCTGAAGCTTATACTGTAGATCTGTCCAAAGAGGGGCAAGTGCAGTTCCACAATGGGTTTATAAATCAATATATATTGTAGTCTTACTATTTTGTGTTTAAACCCCTTTATTTACATTTTAATCACTTTTTATGACAGTTCTGCCCCAGTGAGATTTGATAGGCAGGTACTGTAATGAGCCCTTTTCAAGTAGTGGTTCAACAATTGTTGAATACCTTTCCCATGGAGATCTGTTGGGCCCCTTCTCTTAGTGTTGGATGGAAGGTTTTGTTTTGCATAAGCAAGACTTCAGTTTTGTGAGATTTTTTGCCATTATACTGCAATTGGCTTTTAATCAGCTGTTATGGATTTGTTTTTGTCCATTTCCAGTGCCTTTGGTTTTATTTTTGTGTATAGTTTACGTTTCTGGTGTGTTAATTTTTTTTAGATGTTTTGACCTGGGGACAGGAAAAGCATGATAAATGCATAAATCTAAACTAACAGTCATGCAAGATAAACCTAGATTATCCGTTGGTGCTGGTGCAAGCAGAAATCTGATGGTTTGTTTAAGGTCAACCAGTCCGTTTTGTGGGTGAAGTGAGAATGGAACTGAGGACTTCTGACTTACACTTCTATACAGTGGTACCTCGGGTTACAAACACCTTGGGTTACAAACACTTCGGGTTACAGACTCTGCTAACCTGGAAGTAGTACCTCAGGTTAAGAACTTTACCTCAGGATGAGAACAGAAATTGCACGGCAGCAGCGGGAGGCCCTATTATCTAAAGTGGTACCTCAGGTTAAGAACAGTTTCAGGTTAAGAACGGATCTCCGGAATGAATTAAGTTCATAACCAGAGGTACCACTGTACTATATTACTTCAGCTCTCAACAAGCCATCCAAGATTGTGTGTCAATTCAACTTGACTTCAAGGATATATTTATTATCGTTTTTGAACAAATTATACAAACATGAAAAGTTGTGGAAATGATTGTGTGCTAGATAAAGTGATTCATTATAGGAGCAGTCGGGTTTATGGCATTTTATACCAGGGTTTTTCTCAAAAATTATAGCACAGTCTTCCTGTCACTATAAAAACTAGTGATAGTCTATAATATCACGCAGTAGTGGTATTTTTAGGATTTCATTTGTTATTCAAATGGAGTGGGAGCTCTCAGTTTCTCTCCATCATATTTCTTTCCTTTGTTGACTTCAGGTATTTAAAAGACAGAGAGACAAGCACCCTGTACTAAAAGTGATCTAGAAATATTATGAGGATGTTATTCCCAACCCATCTTCTTGTCAGGGGTCAGCAAGAGCAAATTATTGTTAGCAGCCTTATACTGTTTTAAAAACAGCTATAGGGTCAATTACTCCAGGATCGCTTAGACACTGTGGACTTGTGGACCTTTGAACTAAGAGCATGCAAGGCAGTAAAACTGCACCTGGACTGCTGTATTTCAGATTGTGGAAAGGGGAATCACACAGCAGAATGCTTTCCTTGTTCGTTTACCTGCAGAAACAAAATAATGCAATGAGTAGTTCAGTTGAAATTCTTTTGCCTCCCATCATTTATTGACATCTACATTTGTATTGTAGGGATTTCTGAATTATGGATAATTTATTTCTGTTTCCCAGCAGAATGAAGTGGTATAGCCCAAGTACTACCTTATCCAGCTGGTTTGCATGAACTAGGCCTTATGCAGATATCCAGGTGTGGGCAAGCATCCCATTAGAAATATCATGAGCTAGATATATTTAATTTTTGCTCAGGGAGTTTCATGTATTGAGTTAAACTTGCTTATATCTTGAAATGAACACTTGTATGTTGCTGCAGACATATGGTAAGGTAGTACCTGAGGCACCCTGTTAACTGCACAACAAAGACCCTGCGGCACCTTCAAGACTGACTAGCCTTTTGTCAGTTGAAATTCCATAGGACCAATAGCCTGCTTTACCAAAAGTGACTTGAGAAGGTGGTAGATACCGGTACATGTTTATGGGGCAGAGATGAACAAGGAGAGAACTAAGGGTAGCAAATGCAAATAATGTGGCCTCATAGGAGTGGTGCAATTCACGGATGCTGGTCATGTTGCATTTATTCTGAAGAGATCAGTATCCTAAATGTGAAAGCTGTAACATGGACCAAGGGAGCGACAGGAGGCAGTAAACAGTGAAATCAAAGGAAAGTCTCTGGATTTCTGTAACTTAATAACAAACAAACCCTGCTAGCTATTTTGTTGCTTTTGATTCTCCCTCCCCCTTTGAAGGCTAGTGTGGTAGAAAGAAGAAGAAGAAGAAGAGTTTGGATTTGATATCCCGCCTTTCACTCCCCTTCAGGAGTCTCAAAGCGGCTAACATTCTCCTTTCCCTTGCTCCCCCACAACAAACACTCTGTGAGGTGAGTGGGGCTGAGAGACTTCAAAGAAGTGTGACTGGCCCAAGGTCACCCAGCAGCTGCATGTGGAGGAGCAGAGACGCGAACCCGGTTCCCCAGATTACGAGACAACCGCTCTTAACCACTACACCACACTGGCTCTCAATTTTGTTGCTTTTGATTCTCCCTCCCCCTTTGAAGGCTAGTGTGGTAGAAAGGTAGTCTAGAAATAGGTATTGTGTCTTAAACCTCCCTCTGCTTCCACAGGGCCTAGTGTCATACCAGCACTAGTAGGTGAAATTCCTTCCTGGGACGGATACAAGGCTTCTGACTGCATATTGCTGTATTTTGATGCAGTACTGATTTTTCAGTCTGGGCTTGTGGAACTAGTTTCTGTAATGCTTGTGCTGAGAAGCTAAACTAGTCTTGTGTTGGGGCCAAATTCACCCTTGGTTAGCAGAACGAAGTGAATTTGCTATGAATTAGTTCGTACTGGTTTGCCACTTGTTAGGCCCTTGACGTGTTATCAATAAGTACCTTGGGAACTTATTGACTTGTTGGTTCTTGACCTTTTGGCTGTGGCTAAGTATAGGAATTGAATGCCTGAAAATTAAATGATAGGCTATATATGCATAAATTCTTGGGTGTCAGTGTATTACATGGACTAATTTCAGTTTACCTGAATTTACGGCATTTAGTGTTCAATAAAGGAAATATTTCTTTCAGTATACAGAGAGTAATAATATTGTGG
>NC_138044.1:12130175-12272675 GCF_964106645.2 Podarcis pityusensis | reverse complement strand
TATCCTTTTTTCTTTTTCAAGAGTGTGTGGTGGTTGACAATATTCTGTCTCTACGAGAAGAGGGGTGTGTGCTTTTCCAAACTACCACATCTTCCCAATTCTTTTTTATTACACCTATTTTGTTTTCAGCCATTTAGAGAAGGTCTCTTTGAGTAAATGGTTCAGTGGATTATGTTTAGAGGGGAGTAACTATTTTAATGAGGCTCACTGGAAACTGTTTCAGCAGGCGATTACTACATGTGTATTATATAGTGGTGTTCTCTCTCTCTCTCCCCCCCCCCCGCCCCCCGGTCACTGTACATGTCCCTGAACATAAGAGGAAATCTGCACAGCAGTCCCCTCATATTGTTTAAGACAATAAGAAATCCTTAAGTGTGAGCCAAGAAAAAAGAATGCATTATATTTCTTTCTCTGTGGGTTCTCCCTCACCATCCAATCCTTAGCTAGCCTAGTAGTAAGTAAATATCCTCTATTGTTTAAATGTACATCACATTTTAACTGTCCTAATATTGATCATCCTATGAAGGAATTATATTGAAGGCTGGTAGTTATTAGTGTAAAGAGGGTCAGATGCAGAGACTAGTACAAAGCAAGTGCTCTCATGGTAATGATGCTGCTATTTATAGATTCCCCCATTTCATTAGTTGCAGAGTTTCAGGGAAGAGATTTTCTCATGGGGAAATGGATACTTGAAGTTCATTTTCTTCCTGATGCACATTAAGGTAGAAATGTGAACAACCTTCAGTATAGGACATGATTACTAGATATTTTTTTTTTAGTGGGGGTATGTTACACACACATACGCATTCACCAATATGGTTGTACTTTACTAATCTAATTTGGGTGATGCAAACTGAAATTGGTGCATCTGTGAAGCGCAGTTCACTTATTTGTAAATACATTTTAAAAATATAACTTTAAAAATTTTAAATACAGCGTGCATTATTTAAACTGCGGACCAGTATTCATATTTAATAGTTAAATTCTGCTAAGCTGCAACTTTTTAAAATTGTGCAGTGTGTATTCAGGCTGACATGTGTACACACAGGGCCCATATGCATATACTCACACATACATTCACCTAACAGTCTTTGTTTCCTAGCACTGTACTCATTTATTGAAATGTACATATCTAAAACTTCAGTCTGTCTTGACATTCAGGTGAGGGTAGGCAATTTTTATTTTTATTTTTAATGTGTTTGCCCATTGCTTTCCTTCTTAAATTCTTGACACCTTGAGTTATATTTTTCCTCCTTTAAGAGAATATTTACTTAGTTAGTATTCACTTAATTAGAACTGACTGTTTAATGTTTTCTGGGAGGGTATTTATGGCATTTTCTTTGCCATATTTGCATTCCAGAAATTAAGTCTCCACGCCATTATTCGGCAAGCCTTTCATACATTAGAATGATGAATTGAAAGCAGAAATGGGGAAAAGACTGCAATGCAATGAAAATTTAATCAGCGTCTTCTGCTGCTTTAATAAGGCAAATAATTCTTATTGGCCGCTGTGTTAAGGTTTCTAATATTTAATTCATAACAAACCTTGCATTATTCTGCAGCGGCATCGACAGCTCCACTTTGCTGCCTGCCAAAAGGCAACCATAAAAACTTAAAAGCAGATGTAAGCGTCTGAAACAAGGAGAATGATTAGATCTAAAGTGGTCTGGAAAAAAGGGGAAATCAACAGCCTTGCTAGAGAGTTTGATGAATCTTTACACACTGTTTAGTAATGCGTAAACAATATTAAACTCATTAAAAGAGTGGATTTGGGGTAGGCATTGATAGCCCTTGTGAATTTTGTTGTGGTGCGCCCTGTGTGACTCCCTACCCTCTGAAAGGGATATCTGAGGAAGAAGTACAAATTCCCATAGATCAGCTATTGCTAGTTGTAAGAATTATTGTTAATTTTTATGTTTAACATATCAAACATACTTCTTTTTCATGTTAAAACTTGAATACCACCGCCTGAATTTAATCTTGCTCTGCTACAGAGCATGGACTGCTGTGATGTCATCTCTCTCTTACTCTGTCTCTGTCATGATTTTATGTTAACTTTTTTGTATATGGGTATAAAAATACAGCATACCGATTTTGAATAATAAACCATGCAGATGGGTTCTCTTGTGTTCAAAATGTGATTGCAGAATCTTCTCTTCTTCCTGCCTGCTCCCCCACCTCTTCCCCATCCTCAAATTACCGTCTTGAATCTCCAGAAATTAGCTAAGATTAAATGTGTAAACATACTCTGTAATTCCGAAAGGCTGTGGCAGTGAGCGTCTTTGAGTGCCAGGCTCTGGAAAATGGCAACCTGCCAATGGTAGGTGCGAGCTCTTGTTATATGGAAGGGTTTGCGCGCCTATTCCCATTTCTTCACGAAACGGCTTAATTGGTGTCAGCACCCCAGGGATAAAGGCCTCTAACACTGAAATCCACACGAATCACCCTGTCTCTGCTCAGTGTAGGGAAACTGGTAACAACTGGTGGTGAATGAGGAGTGAACGGCACTGCAACAATACTCAATGATGTTTGGGATGACAGAAATTAATACGCACTTGCTTGAAGAAAGCCATGATTAATGGCAGTGAGCGAGGGAATGCTGTCCCTCCTTTTAACTCCACTTTGATGGGGATTGAAAAGCAAAAGGCTGTTTTTATTCTATTTCAAAAGCAGAGTTCATCCAGAGTACATTATAACTATTTCCCCCCTCTGTTTTTTAATTTCATAAATATTATGGGAAGCGTAGATTAGATTAGATTGGATTAGGGCTCCCCCACCCTCAAATTGTGAAAGTTTAAAATATATTACTTCTGCTTGTCCTTTTGCTGTTAACAGAGAAATTCTATGCTGGCTTGTTTTGTGGTTCATGCCATCTTACCTGTAATTATAATTAGTATAATTCACAACTTTTCATTTTAAAAGTCTGCTTTGTAGTCCATCTTTCTTTGTCCAACATTTGATAAAGAAGCTTTCTCCTGCAAGAAAATCTGAAACCACATAACTCAGTTTTTGATACTGAATTCTTCATTTTAAGGAACGTTAAAAACCAAGTACAATGTTGGCATTCTCCTCCACCTCCACCCCCCTTTCTGTTGAGCGAGAACACTGATAGATCTTTAGGATCCAACAGGAAGACATAAATTAATGGAGTTCTGGAGACCAGGTTATCATTAATAATCCATTTTGTCTTGGTTCTTGGCATTGTCAGACTCATTATTTTGTGTTTTGTATAGGGATAAAAGCAGAGGATGTCTTAAGGCACAGCAGCCAGTGATGGCACAGTGGTTAGAGTGTTGGATTAGGACCTGAGAGATGTGGGTTCAATTCCCCTCTTAACAGGAAGCTCACTGGGTGACCTTGGGCCTGTAACTACCTCTCAGACTAACCTACCTCACAGGGTTGTAGTGAGTTTTAAATGAGTTGTGGAAGAACTATGTAAGCCACCTTGAGCTCCATGGACAAAAATGGTGAGATATAAATGCAATAAATAAATAAATAAAATAAACATTTCTCTGGGTAAACCAGGGATTTAAAAACGGATCTTGTTTCCTGGAGCGAAACAAGTATGTGTATGCATTCAGTTAAAATACAGAAATCTATTTTAATAGCAGAACTGTACATTTAGTAAATAAGGCATTGGTTAGAGGTTATCTCTTTCAATCACTACTGTCCTGTCTAGATAGGAGGGTCACTTTAGGAATGTAGGAAGTTGCCCTATTCTGAATCAGACCACTGGTCCAACTAGCTCAGTATTGTCTATGCTGACTGCAGTTACTCTCCAGGGTTTCATTCAGATGGGGAACGTTCCCAGTCCTGTCTGGAGCTTCTGGGGTTTGAACATGGGATTTTCTTTATGTAAAGACTACCACTTAGCTTTGACCCTTCAACTGACTATAGTCCTTTCTAGCACTAGCATGGCACAGGAATGCTTTGTGCTCTACTCTAGAACAAAACATTGTATTTTGGAACCAAATTATTACTTTAGGTATACAAGGATTTCGGTATGCCCGGTGGAACTTTTGAACTGTTTCTTTTTGCACTGCAGATTTTCATGACGTATGCTGCATGAGTGGCTGCCGTTTAAGGAAACACAAGTCACAAGCCCCTTTGGGAGCATGGAACTACTTGAATGGTTCTTTTGATCATGGCTTCTTTTATGGTCATTGGTTTCACATCTGCCTGGTTCCTTGTAACCTCACTTCTTGTAGTGAGGGAATCACTAGAAGGCCCTCAGAGCTAGATCTCAGTGTCTGGGCTGACAGATAGGGTGGAGACACTCCTCCAGGTATACAGGACTGGGGCCATTTAGGGCTTTGAAGGTCAGCACTAACACTTTGAATTGAATTGTGTTTGGAAACACTGAGAGTCATTGTAGGTCTTTCAGGAACAGTGTTATATGGTCCTGGTGGCCGTTCCTGTCACCAATCCAGCTGCTTCATTCTGTACTAGTTGTAGTTTCTGAGTCACCTTCAAAGGTAGCCCCACGTACAGCATGTTGCCGTAGTCCAAACAGGAGATAACCAGGGCATGTACCACTCTGGCGAGACAGTGCGCATGCAGGGTCTCAGCTGGCGTTCCAGATGGAGCTGGTAGGCAGCTGCCCTGGACACAGAATTAACCTGTGCCTCCATGGACAGCTGTGAGTCCAAAATGACTCCCAGGCTGTGCACCTGGTCCTTCAGGGGCACAGTTACTCCTTTCAGGACCAGGGGGTCCTCCACACCCATCCTCCCCCTGTCCCCCAGAAACAGTACTTATGTCTTGTCAGGATTCAACCTCAATCTGTTGGCCACCATCCTACAACCTCATCCAGACACTCACACAGGACATTGACCATCTTCACTGGTTCCAGTTTAAATTAGCTGGGTATAATCCGCATACTGCTGAACATCCAGCCCAAACCCCCTGATGATCTTAAAAAGCATGGGGGAAGGGCCGGAGCCCCGATTTACCCCAAAAGTGAGTGTCTAGGAGTCCAAACACTCACCTGCAACACCACTTTCTGGACAAAGCCCAGGAAGAAGGCGTGGAACCATTGCATAACAGTTTCCCCAGCTCTAAACCCCCCAAGACAGTCCAGGTCAATGATATAAAAAGCCGCTGAGAGATCCAGCATAACTAGGAAACAGCTTTCACCTCTGTCTCTAGCCCATCAGATATCATTGACCAGCCTGACCAAGATAATTTCAGTCCCATGATGGGGCTTGAATTCTGATTGGAAGGGACCCAAATGGTCCACATCCTCCAGATATCTGGAATTATTCAGCAACGACCTGCTCAGTTACCTTGCCTAAGAATGGAAGATTTGAGACTCAAATTATTTGCCATATTGGCTGGCTCCAAAGATGGTTTTTTAAGAAGCAGTTTAATAACTGCTTTTTTAAAGGGTCCAGGAAGATTCCCTCACAGAGGGAAGCATTCACTACCCCACAAAACCCATTGTCCAGCCCTTCCTGGCTCAGTTTTATGAGCCAGCATAGGCAAGGATCAAGGAGATAGGTGACAGGTTTCACTCATCCAAGCAGTCTGTTCACATCATCAGAAGTACCAGGGGATAGATGCACCAACCGTACTGTCTCTAAAACTTGGTTTCTCCTACAACAAAATGCTATAATTCTCCTCTTAGGCCTTTCTGCTTTTGAGATGGTTGAAGAGTGTGAGTCACAGCTTATTTCTTTCACTTGCAAATAGGTTTTGCTTTGAAACAAATCTCAGTTTAGACTGATCTCTTGTGCTGTAGACTGAGTGGTTACAATGCATATGATTTGATTTAGGTACTTGGTTTGGCATATGACTTGGCTTATTTTCCCTAAGGACAAGAAATCACAAGTGATGCTTCTTGGCCTATCTCCTGGTCTTGTATGCAAGCCTTTGACCCTGTTCAGACAATCCTGATTTGAAGGATTATGAATGAATCACAGAGGGCTTTAAGATTGCATCCTCCCTCATCCTTTCACCCTCCTATTGTGCACAATGGGTGATTTGTTACTTCAAGTGTATCATTTGAGTTGCACAGAACTCTTCTATCAGGCAAAAACAGAAAGGTTGCTGATTCTCAACTGCTGAAGAGAGGAAGGTTACTTAGGTTGTGATCTAGTAGAAAAAGTATTTGGCAATGCAATCACCTGGTAGCCTCTGCTAGTAGCTATTTGGTTACAAGTTTGCAGTCACTAAGGCAGAGCTTTCCAAACTTTTCATGTTGGTGACACACTTTTTAGACATACAGTACATCATTTTGCAACACAGTAATTCAGTTTTACTAGCAAACCAGCGGTTTCCAGCCCCATGAGGAGCATGGGGAGCGTTCACGCAACACACCTGCACACTGCAGCCGACACACTAATGTGTCGCGACACACAGTTTGGAAAGCTCTGCACTAAGGTTTTATAGCATTCTGTAATGCTTGTGGAATGCTATAAATGATTTGTGTCTACACCTAATCATAATGTTTTGTAGTTCAGTCTCATTAGACACTATCATTGGAGGGAAAGTGGCTGAAAACTCTTCAAATTTTGAGATACTATTGCCAGATAAAGAGTACTCTATAGTTTTAAACCTTGAATACTCCATCCTTCTAGGGAATTATGATACTTTTAGTTCTCTCTCTCTCTCTCTCTCTCTCTCTCTGTGTGTGTGTGTTTGTGTAATTTTGCATCCCTTGTAGAGGGGCTGTATTAAGGGCCCTGCCTTGGTTCCTTGCCAAGTATACTGTACATAAACACACCATTTCATGCTGATGTTCACATAACCTTCACAAAGATTAGTATTTTCTCAACAAAATGAACAAAGCGAGCAACAAACCTTTTGTTGTGTCCTTTTTCCTCTATACTTCCTTATCTACACTTTTTAGGGATGCCATTTGTCCTTACTACTGGATGAGAGGAAGTTACTTGGCTTTGCACTTGTGGGTAGTAGAGGTGGTAGAAGCCTGTTTTATGAATATAGGACATAGGGGACAAAGGAGTTCACATAGTCCTTCTATATTTTTTACCTGAAAGAAGATTTAAGACATTCTTTTCTATATTGAGTTACAAAGGATCTTTGTCTCAGTACATTGTAGCAAAATTTTAAAGAGCAGGTTTTGACAGGAAATGTTTTGCTGACACAGAATATTTTGTTAACTTCTGACTCTCAAATAAGTACTACTTCTGTCATAATGATTGATTTATATTCATTTTAGACTGTACCTTTCACATCTTTCTCTATTTCCTACCCCCTCCCTGAGTATTCCTCATTATTTGTACCTATGCTACTGGAGAATATTGCAGTTTCCAAATTGTTCCAAATTGTTAGCAAGAGGTAGCAAGCAATTACACACACACACACACACACACACACACACACGTGTGTGTATGTATATGTCTCTCTCTCTCTCTGTGTGTGTGTATATATATGTATGTATGTATGTGTAAAATAGAATGTTTATTACTGGCCATACAGTTTTTGGTACTACAGTGCGGAATGAATAAAAACCACAGGTACAATCATCTTATATCCTAAGAAGACAAAAGGAAGTAATACTGTTACACTAAGGCTAAATAAATAGTGTTTCCTTAAACAGTTTTCAAAGGGTGAAGGTGGCCTCTCAAAAGAGAGCCATAAGTGCTTCCCCATAGTGCAGTTCTTTGTGTATCTTGAATGGGCCAGAAAAGAAAAATATGCTTCTCTTTTTGTGTGTGGCAGCAGTTGAAAATGTGGCCAACTTCTTGTGGGCCTTTAAAGAACTGATACTGTAATTGAGACAGGACTTAGTGTGTCTTTTGAAAAAAATATAGTACTGGCTACATCAAAATTCAACAAGATGCCATAAGTGTGTCCCTCTTCTCTGTCACCATTCTGTAAATGGACCACTTTACTTGTTCACTTCCACTAAGCCTAATCTCCACAGCTGTTCAGAAGTAGAGGGCTAGGGGAGTAGAGATTGTTTCTGCAGCTGCTCCTTGCTCCTGACATTGCTTGCTCACTTGAAGAGCTGGTGAACAAGGACTTGCTGAGTTCACACACACCACAAACCAGGATTCATAAGGCAACAACTCCCGCCTTGCCCACCTTTTAGCTTTGGTAAACCTGCTCAGTGGCAGAGTGTGCCCTGCTGGCACCCAGGGTGGACATTCACCATGCTTTGGGGGCGGGGCATGTTGCTGGCGCAACTGCGTCCTTCTCAGGCACCCTTTAGCTGGAGGGTGGCTGAGGGGAATGCAGTGTGTGTGTGTGTGTGTGTGTGTGCTGAACCCGTGCTGCTTTTGTGGGTAGCGCTGGGCCCACAGGGTGCCTGGCCTGCTGCATCTGTCTCGGACACCCTCCAACTGGAGGGCAGCTGGGAGGGCTGTGGTGGCTCAGGTGCCCTGCAATCCAAGTGCCATTTGTGGAGGCAGTGCATCCTGCTGCATTCTTCTTGACTGCCAGAGGGCAGCTGGGAGGGGATGCAGCAGCTCAGGCACCCTGTGAATCCAGCCCTGTACTGCTTTTGTGAACGGTGCTAGGCTCTCGGAACACCTGGGCTACTACATTCTTCTCCAACTGGAGGATGGCTGAGAAGGATGCAGTGGCTCATGATGCCCTGTGCCCCCCCCAAAAAAAATGTTCCCAGGGTGATGCCCCCCCTCTATGCCTCTGGACCTGCTAGCACAAGAATTAAATAATCATTTACACCCCAAGTTTATTATCTTGGTCCTATCCTCCGGAACTGGTGGCTCAATCATATGTGGGTTGGTGGACCCTCTATAGCTAATTAGCACATTTCAGCCTGTTTGGTTTTGGCACTTCTTTTCTTGCCTGGTTTTCCTCTGCCTGCCTCTGCTTCCTCAGTTGTCTTCCTATTGAATTTTAGATTGTATGTTCCTCAGGGCTATAGCATCATCATACTGATGGATGTCATTCTATAAATTATAAAATACCATTGCATTGGCCCAAAGGGCTGCAGCTGAGGAAGACTTGAAACACTACCTGGTCCTTTTTGAAATGGGCATTGTGCTCAGTGTTGCTCTTTGTATGTTTGTACTCCCAGCCCTGCTTTTGCTGCGTCCACATCAGACTTTGGAAATGCCTTGAATGTTTCAGTTGTGCTCTCCAGAGTTGTAGTGCTACAACATCAGCATAGCCAACTTGCTTGGGAAATTAGAGAGGTGAAATGCAGAAGCAGAGTAGAAAGAGAACCAGAAGCAGGAGAGGTTTGGAAAGAGGAGCAAAAGGCTGTGTGTTCCTTTAGGTAGCTAAGCTGTATACAAAGGTGGAAGGAGCTAGGGAGGAGAGCCAAGATTGGAGCAATCCATGCTAGGAGAGATTCTACAATGCCTGAATGTTGAAGGAAGAAGCTTAGATGAGAACTCTTACCACTTCTATCCTAGAGATAAGTCTACTTGGATTCTACGTTCTAGAATAAAGGAAGAACAATGATCTTGAGTACCACTCTCTATAATACTTTTTTAGAAGAGCTCAAACATTTCCCCTTCCAATGAGAATATCTCCTAATAACTTTTATTTATCTGCTAATTGTAGACATATGATATAAATGATAGCAACCATGAGACAATTTTAGCCTGAATATTCAGATGGTATTTTGCTATAAAAACCTAGCACAGTGTTTAAAGATAGATATAGGATATCTTATTTATGCCATTATCAGGACCAGCTCAAACATGAGTCAAATTGAGGTGATTGTCTCAGGCAGGGGTTAGTAAAATCCCCGCTGCTTGTCTGCCTGTCTTGCTGGCCTGGGCCTGCAGAAGCATCCATTTGCTTGCCCCATTGTTTTCCATTGAGATCATTTAGATGGGAGAGAATGTCATACTCCGATTCCCCTGACACTCACTCTCTCTCTCTCTCTCTCTCTCTCTCTCTCTCTCTCATACACACACACACACACACACACACGGGGAGAGAGAAGTTTTAATTAGCTAATCAGTTAAATGCACAAATTTGAGAAAATGCAACAAAAATACTTATCACAGAATAAAGCAACAAACATAATACATGCATGAATACACATATTTATTTAGGATTTATAAGAATCTATTTTTAAAAACCTTCCGATTTAAGGAAAATGTTTAATTACTTAAGCTTATTGACAGGAAAATGCAAGTCCTGTGGATGTTTACTCCGGAGTAGGCCATGATGCATTAGAATTGCAGCCTAAACATTATAGCCCTAATAAAAACAGTATTTGGGAACCAAAAAGCTAAAGACTGAGTTATGACAGATGCCATGGGGGGGGGCCCTTCTGATACTGCAGATTTCGATGTATTTGATATTGTTAGGAGCTTCTACTGGCTAAAAAGCAAGGTGTGTGCATGGGAGGGGGCGATGAAATATGGGCAGACAAGAGGATTCTCTTCTTAAAATCTTTCACAGTTGTGCCAAGAAAAGCAGCTCCGATGGAACGTTTTCATAAACTATCATCAGTTATGCCGCAGCAGCTTCACAAATCAGAAATGATATCTTCAGGCACTGCTGTCAAGTGTTATTCAAATAATACCAGCCTCACATTTGAATAACAGCAGACATTTTGAATTAATTAATCAGATGAGATAGTTGAGGCCCTTTCTCATTAGTCTCTGGGTCAGGCATGGGAAGATATATGTGTCGGTGATGATACACTTGTCTTTAATCGTGATTTATGAAGATTTAGGATTGTGTGTGATTTGTCAAAAGGGTTCTGGGGGAAAAGGCTGGTGCATATTTCATTACCTAATCTGAGATTGATTTCATGATGCCGAGAGATACAACCCTATTGTTAGGCTACATGGGAAAGCACAGGAAGAGGCAAGGCATCCTGGGATTTTTTTTTACTAGCTTATCTTTGACTGTCAAGCCAGGCTGTAAACTTTTACTGCCAGCACTTAACAATTCGTTCTTTAATTATAGGCAAATTCTTCATGTGGGGGTGGGGGTGGGGAGATAGAAGAGAGGAGAGTCATTCTCAACAGTTATTTAGTTAGAAAGCATAGCAGTCCTCATAGCTATGACCCAGTGTAAATCATGGACAAAAGGTTGGCAAATTTCAATGCTTGATTGTGGTAAAAAAATTCAAATTTCATGGTTTGCTATTAATAGGAAAAACAACCACTTAATACATAATAAGCAAGGTGGAGCAACTTATGCAGTGATGTCCCCTTCCAAGAATTTATCGTTGGCTGAAATTCTGAGTTGGTAGAGAACGTATAACTCATGTTTCTGGGACAACATCATTTGCAAATCTGGCTGAAGTAGTTCATGAAGTTTAGGTCAAGTGATATAGCACCACTTAAAAGAGACTAAACCTCTGTGTACTGACAACGTATAGTCTAAACTACTGAGCTTCTTGGGCTTGTCGATTGGAAGGTTGGCTTTTGGAATCTGAGTGATGGTGGTGAGCTCCTGTTGCTCTGTCCCAGCTTCTGCAGTTTGAAAGCACACCAGTGCAAGTAGATAAATAGGTACCACTGTGGTGGGGAGGTAAACGGTGTTTCTGTGCGCTCTGGTTTCCATCACAGTTTCCATCACTAAACCAGCAGCGGTTTAGTCATGCTGGCTACATGACCCAGAAAGCTGACTCCCTCAGCCTGAAAAGCGAGATGAGCGCCACACCCCATCATTGCCATTGACTGAACTTAACCATCCAGGGGTCCTTTACCATTTACCTTTTTGTTACTCACAAATTGTGACCTTGTGCCCATGCCCAAGGAGCCTGCATATCTCAAGGAACTGGTTTTCATGCCAGGGAGCCTGCATTCATGTGTCATCTTGGCAACACACCTATGGCTACTTGTCTGAAGGGAGAAATGCTAGACCCCAGAGGTTAGAGGCCTGTCCTTTTAAGCTTTCTATTATTGAAGCAAGGAGACAGAAGCTCATAAGACTTCTTGGCCTCTGTTGGCTCAAGTTTCACTAGGAGCTATCCATAGTGCTGAAGCCACCCATCGGCCATGCTATCACCCTAATAATGTATCCAGCTGGCTCCTTTTCAATGCAATGCAGTGGAACCTCGAGTTGCGGATGTAATCCATCCCAGAGGCAAGTCTGCAACTCGAAGTGTTCGCATCCAGAAGCGCTGCGCCTATGCACGCGCATGACACGATTTAGCACTTCTGCACACACGGGAAGTGAGATTTAGCACTTCTGTGCATGTGCAAGTGGCAAAACCTGGAAGTAACCATTCCGGTACTTCCTGGTTGCCACGGGACGCACCTTGAAGAGACGTAACCTGAAGCGGACAGAACATGAGGTATGATTGTATCTGCTCTTTTAATTTGCAGTACAAATTAAATAATAGCACCTTTTCAGATGCCCACATTGGACATCTTGCTCTGGCCCACCAATGTGGAATGGACGTTGTTTCAGCTTGGTTGGCTGTGCGGGCATTTGAAAATGATGACCTCTGATAGCAGTCCCCATGCCCTCCTTGGTAAAATATCCAGTGAGTCTTCCAGAGGGTTTTTCTGGGGACCAATGCATATTTCCCAGCTTCTTGACCAAATCTCAAATCTATATGTTGCTCTGACTTGAGGACTCATGTAACGACTAGGTAAAGGCCTCTTTATTAGTCTTCTGAAGGAACTTGCTACAGTTGAGTTTCCTCCTAAAAGGACGTATAGCACAAATAAGGCAAGTCTTTGAGCTGCAGAAGATGGAAATGGCTAACTGCCACATTCACCCCAATAGGTTGTAGAAAATGCTAGCTCCTTCTGCTTTGGGACACAATACCTCATTGGAATGAGCTCATGCTTGGTGGCAAATATTTGGAGGGCTTTAGATCCTGGATGAACAGGGATGAGATGATCCAGTTGAGATCCTTCCAGACCAGATTATTATATACCTCTGGAGTAAACAGAATATTGACTCTTCTGTTGGAGCCATTCATAGGTATACAGTTGTACCTTGATTCCCAAACACCTTGGTACTTGGAGTTTTGGCTCCCAAACGCCACAAATCTGGAAGTGAGTGTTATGGTTTGTGAATGTTCTTTGGAACCCGAATGTCTGACAGGGCTTCCGTGGCTTCTGATTGGCTGCAGGAGCTTCCTGCAGCCAATCAGAAGCTGCGCTATGTTTTGGAAGTCAAACGGACTTCTGGAATGGATTTCGTTCAACTTTCAAGGTATGACTGTATGTGCAAATCCCTGAGGTGTGCATATGCATGTGTGTGCAGTTCAGTGTAATCCATCTGGCTCTTGAAGCCCCTATGCATAGAATCCTAGAGTTGTATAAATTGTAGAACTGGAAAGGGTCCTTGAATGTCATCTAGTTCAACACCTGCAGTGCAGGAATCACAACTAGATTGTACATGACAGATGACCATCCAACCCTGATTAAAAACCTCCAAGGAAGGAGAGTACACCACCTCTCATGGGAGTCGCTTCTCTTCCCTGTCACAGATTGTACTAGTTGCCCTTCAGAAATTTGTGTGTGAGCATCTTGGATGGGATTTTATCCACCCCTCCACCTCCCCAATATCTACATCCATGCTCTTTGTCAAAAGAAGTATGAATTGCGTCTGTGTAATGCTTATGAAGCCCTGGATGCTGTTACCATCTGGAATTGCAACCCACTGCTTTTTATCCCTGAGCTAGTTGAGGACTTGTGGATTTATCAAGCTAGATGTGGTACACATTGAAGAGGAGGATGAATGGAAGATGGCCCTTCAAACACATTATGGGAACTTAGAATACAATATAATGCCCTTTGAACTCTGCAATGCTTCAGCCTTCTTTGAACATTTTATGAATGATATACTAAAATCAATGATACACTAAAATTTAGATGATATGCTGATATATTCTGAAACACCCCAGCAACTCATATAATATTTTAGGAAAGTCTTTATCCAGTTCTGGGAATATCATCTGTTTACCAAGTTAGAGAAATGTATGTTTGATCTGATAATTGAGCTATATGGTGATATCACTGCAAAAGTATCCAGGTGAGCCTGTTTAAGTCTAAGCAATGTTGGATTGGCAAGCACTAAGAATTTGGAATGGCCTGTATTGTTTTGTAGGCTTTTCAAATCAATTTGTTAAGGGCTTCTCTGCTGTTACAGTCCTCCTAACAGAGCTTTAGTAAAACTCCCATGTACAGTAGTACCTCGGGTTACATACGCTTCAGGTTATATACACTTCAGGTTACAGACTCCGCTAACGCAGAAATATTACCTCAGGTTAAGAACTTTTCTTCAGGATGAGAACAGAACTCGTGCAGCGGCAGCGCAGCGGCAGCAGGAGGCCCCATTAGCTAAAGTGGTGCTTCAGTTAAGAACAGTTTCAGGTTAAGAACAGACCTCCAGAACAAATTAAGTTCTTAACCCGAGGTACCACTGTATTGGTTGCCTTTGATCAGCTGAAATGGAGTTTTATAGAGATGCCACTACTGGTGCGTGCCAGTTGATGTGGGTGGCGCTGTGGTCTAAACCACTGAGCCTCTTGGGCTCGCTGATCGGAAGGTCACCTCTTCAAATCCGTGTGATGGGGTGAACTCCCGTTGCTCTGTCCCAGCTTCTGCCAATTTAGCAGTTTGAAAGCATACCAGTGCAAGTAGATAAACAGGTACTGTTGCGGCGGGAAGTGAACGGCGTTTCCGTGTGCTATGGTTTCCGTCACAGTAGAATCATAGAATCATAGAGTTGGAAGAGACCACAAGGGCCATCGAGTCCAACCCCCTGCCAAGCAGGAACACCATCAGAGCACTCCTGACATATGGTTGTCAAGCCTCTGCTTAAAGACCTCCAAAGAAGGAGACTCCACCACACTCCTTGGCAGCAAATTCCACTGTCGAACAGCTCTTACTGTCAGGAAGTTCTTCCTAATGTTTAGGTGGAATCTTCTTTCTTGTAGTTTGGATCCATTGCTCCGTGTCCGCTTCTCTGGAGCAGCAGAAAACAACCTTTCTCCCTCCTCTATGTGACATCCTTTTATATATTTGAACATGGCTATCATATCACCCCTTAACCTCCTCTTCTCCAGGCTAAACATGCCCAGCTCTCTTAGCCGTTCCTCATAAGGCATCGTTTCCAGGCCTTTGACCATTTTGGTTGTCCTCCTCTGGACACGTTCCAGTTTGTCAATGTCCTTCTTGAACTGTGGTGCCCAGAACTGGACACAGTACTCCAGGTGAGGTCTGACCAGAGCAGAATACAGTGGCACTATTACTTCCCTTGATCTAGATGCTATACTCCTATTGATGCAGCCCAGAATTGCATTGGCTTTTTTAGCTGCCGCGTCACACTGTTGGCTCATATCAAGTTTGTGGTCAACCAAGACTCCTAGATCCTTTTCACATGTACTGCTCTCAAGCCAGGTGAAGTGTTCTGTTGCGCCAGAAATGGTTTAGTCATGATGGCCACATAACCCAAAAACCTGACTGGGACAAACGTTGGCTCCCCGGCCTGAAGTGAGATGAGCGCCACAACCGCATAATCGCCTTTGACTGGACTTAAACATCCAAGGGTCATTTACTTTTCCTTTGCTTTGTCAGTTGATAACTTCAGTGCATTATGGAAGCAAATGCTTCCAATGTTGCTATACAAGGCGTTTTGACTTGGCAGTCAGCACCCACAAACCCTCCACACTCTTTGGCTTATTTCTGTGAGAAATTGGCTCTTAGAAGTGTATAGTATAGAAGAAGGCAGGGGCGTAGCCTGGGAGGGACCCCCCCATCAAGTAAAACAGTAGAAATACTTAGCTGACCAATCCCATTGGTTCTGCCCCTCTAACAAAAGTCCTGCCCTGCAACAAAGTCCTGCCCCCCCCCAAAAAAATCCTGGCTGCACCCATGGAAGAAGGCACAATTGTACAAACAAGGTAAAAATAGTTCTTAACAAAAACCTGGAGAACAAAAAAGCTGAGTTAAGGAGAAAGTATCTATATTACAATTAAATATCACACACAAATACACACATGTTATATTATTATGAGCTGTATTATAATATGCAGACTTCATCAGTATGCTCTTAATATATTATTAAACACAAAACTGTTGTGCAAATAATAAAAACATTTAAATATCATCACTTATAATGAAGATAACCATATTTCAGAGACAACTAAGTAGTAATTCCTGACAGTATTAAACTTCTATTATATATCCCTTAAAGGAAGAGGATAAAACACTCACTTCAAACCTTCATGATGGGTCCTGAATAAATTAACTATATTAAATACTAACCCATTAATTGTACAAACCAATTGTACAAACAAGGTAAAAATAGTTCTTAACAAAAACCTGGAGAACAAAAAAGCTGAGTTAAGGAGAAAGTATCTATATTACAATTAAATATCACACACAAATACACACATGTTATATTATTATGAGCTGTATTATAATATGCAGACTTCATCAGTATGCTCTTAATATATTATTAAACACAAAACTGTTGTGCAAATAATAAAAACATTTAAATATCATCACTTATAATGAAGATAACCATATTTCAGAGACAACTAAGTAGTAATTCCTGACAGTATTAAACTTCTATTATATATCCCTTAAAGGAAGAGGATAAAACACTCACTTCAAACCTTCATGATGGGTCCTGAATAAATTAACTATATTAAATACTAACCCATTAAAATGAATTTCAATAGGGAAAAATGTAAGGTTCTGCACTTGGGCAGGAATAACCAGCTGCACAAATCTAAGATGGGGAGCACCTGGCTTGCTAGTAGTGCATGTGAAAGTATCTAGGGGTCTTGGAAGACCACAAGCTTAACCTGAGTCAGCAGTGTGATGCAGCAGGAAAGAAAAAGAAAAAGCTAACACTATTCTAGGCTGCATCAACAACAGAAGTACAGTGTCCCAGTCAAGGGGAGTAATAGTACCAGTGTATTCTACCTTGATCAGACCACACCTGGAGTACTGTGTCCAGTTCTGGGCACCACAATTTAAGAAGAATACTGACAAGCTGGAATGTTTGCAGAGGAGGGCAACCAAGATAATTATGATGGGTGGACTTTGGTCTTTCATATTTCAAAAGCGACCTGTGCAAGGCCAAAATTCACCACCCCAACCCCAGTCTCTCATCTTCCATTCTGTTCAATTTATTATTTCATAGTTGCAGCCCCCTAGGCTCATTGCCCAGTGCAGCAGAATTGGTCATGCTGCCCTAAATCTGCCACTGACACCAAGGGTCTGTAAACCAAGCCTTGTGAGGAATGGTTTAGGGAGTTGGGTATGTTTAGCCTGAAGAAGTGGAAAGTGAGATGAGATATGATAGCCATCTTCAAATATCTAAAGGCTGTCCCATGGAAAATGTAGCATGCTTGTTTTCTCTTGCTCTGGAGGGTAGGATCCGAACCAATAGATCCAAGTTACAAGAAAGGAGATTCTGACTCTAAACATCAGGAAGAACTTTCTGACAGTAAGAGCTGTGGAACAGACTGACTCAGGAGGTGGCAGACTCTCCTTGCTTGGAGGTTTTTAAGCAGAGGTTGGATGGCCATCTGTCATGGATGCTTTACTTGAAATTCCTACATTGCTGGGGTTATAGTACGTGACCCTGGGGGTCCCTTCTAACTCTGCAATTCCATGATTCTATGAAAATAGTATGTGCATCCACTTTTGAGGCCCCAAATCACAAAACTAACCCACTGTTAAACTTACCACTTAATTTTTCTTCAGTGTAATGATGTAAACTTCCCCAGTATATCCTGCTTTCTCCATAGGAAAATTGTTTCTCTGAGTATGTAGGCACACTCCCCCCCCTTCATTAATCACAGAACTTATATTGGGTCTCTATTGCCCTCTTTTTATCATTTCCTGATAAAAACTCTGATGCTCATGAGTAGTTAGGCTCTAATAGTTTTTGTTATCTAGCAGTGAAGGTTTCACAGGTGTGGAATGCACTGCTAAGGCATTACATTAAAAAATCCAAAACAGGAACTTAAAAATCATTCAAAAATCTCTTAAAATATTTTTGTGGTTTTCTCTTATAAACCAGTTCAAAAATAAGAAAGTACTTATTCAAATAATGTATAGTACCTGTTGGAATCAAAGGAGATTAGATAAACTCATGAAGGAAGGGATGGTGGTCTATCAATGGCTATTAGCAATCATGGCTTATAGAATATTTGCATGTTCAGAAGTGGTATGTCCCTGAACACCAGCTGCTGGGGAACATCGGGGAAACTGTTTCTTTTACACCCTGCTTGTGACTTCCAAGAAGCAGCTGGTTGGCTACTGTGGAAAACAGGAGGCTGGAGTAGATGGACCTTTTGATCTAGCTTTGCAGGGCTCCTCTTATTATGTTATAGGTAAACTACTTAACTTCACAGCTACTTGGTATCTCCCTGGGGGTCTTTACTGGCCATTTGGACACTTCTTAAGTAGTAGGAATTATCTTTTATTTTGGATATAAAGCATTTGTCTTTTGCACTTCTCCCATTTTCTGTAGAGTTATTGACTTCAGCCAGCATAGACTGAGCAGGTTGAGACTGAGCAGGTTGCCACCAGCAACGATTCCATTAGTCTGTCTTCCTTTTGAAGTATAGTTTTGTTCACTTGGTGTCACTGGCTTTGGGGTGTTTGAAGACCCTCCATTTCCCAGCTGCCACTCAAAACTGAACTAATTTTATTTGTGAGTTACTAAATAGCTCTCGCCGTCCTTCTCTCTGGCCTCCATGAGCATAATAGCCTATTTCCGGTGTGACTTTTGGCTCTGTTCGCAGTGCTTTCCTACACTTAAGAGTGCAGAGTGCAATGCAGTTAAATGCAAACATATTACTGTATATTACGTGTGTGTGTTAATATATTATTAGTACTTGGGCTCATAACAAACAGTGGTCAGCCAGTGAGATGAAAAAGGACAGAGTTCAATAGTAAGACTCAGACAGCCTAGTAATTACCCAGACAGCTTGCAGTCAGAAAAGCCATTCAAATCTAGGATTATAACCTGTACTGATAGCAACCCTGTGAGGTGGAGATGAAATAACTCTTAGTGCTTTTTAATTAGGAAGTACATTTCCAGCATTCCTGCCAATGATGAGTTTTTTTGCTTCAGAAGCCGGAATTGAGATAACTGTATGTTATAGTTTGAGGTCCAGAATCAAGTCAAAATTAAATACCTTTTAACTCTTGCCAGTAGTAAATCTTCCAGTTTTTAAGCATCCATGTGTTTCCTCAGTTTCTACTATTGCCTGTTCCTTCTTTATGACCCTTTTCTTCCTCAGTCCATTTCTTGAGCAGCTTATGTTTCTTTTCTAAAACATCCACCTAGCAAGTCTCATGGCAGGCAGAGTTATGTGGGCCAGGGCCTTAGCAGTGGCAAAATAAGGCACCACTATTTCCTGCTTAACTGTAGCTTGCTGATTCTTTCCTTTAACTTAGGATGCCCACAGAAAAAAATATACTCTTTCAGTCTCTCCTTTCTTTATGTTACCAACGTTACTTTGTTCTACAGGATGTACATTTTTATACATCCTTGGTTCTCCCATCTTCCACTCTCCTCCTTGTTCCTGAGCCTTTCTATCAAAATGTGCTTCCCTGGATGTTTGCTTGCTTCACAGCTGAGAATGGTAAGCTTTCCTTTTTCTTTGAAGGGTCTCACAGTGGCTCAAAAGCTCCTAACTGGCTCACTTTAAATGTTTCCTTGTAGTGTGAAAGATGCCAACTCTCAGTCATTAGGCAAAAATAATAATGAAAATACTATATATCCCCCACCCCACCCTAAAATATAATAGAAATGAAAGGATCATATTGAATTCAAAAGGGTGTAGGGAGAACACCTTGGGAAACACAGCACAGTCTTCTGAACTTTTTAGCTGAGGATTAAAGTTAATGGAGAGTAAAAAACCCAACCCACAAATTTCAGAGCACGTTCCAGAGCCTGGTTTGGATATTAATAGAGATTACAAAGAAGGCAACATTTTGCTCTCAGTAATGCATGATAAGCTTTCTCTCTGGACTCTGTTCTCCCGGCATGAGTTGGGGGAGTATGGAAGTCAGAAGATTGTCTTGAGTGTGTAAATCCTTTCTTCCACGGCCATGCCTTCCTTTCCCTGTGGAGCATCTTGGTAATTTTTTCTGCAGTCTCCATTTCTCACAATACTTAAGTGTTCTGTGCAAAGCACAGACTTCCACAGCAGTGAGGCTAAACTGCCTTGTGCTGAGCTTAGGCTGGCTACTAAGGAGAGCAGAGCTCTCTAACCTTGGACTGAGCCCTACATAGCAGCAGCAGCAGTTTTGTCCCAGCTGCAAGCTCCCCCTTCACTGAAAGGTGCCTTCCAATTAAAGGGACCCAGCAGTGTGACATCCTCTGACTGAAGATGCACTGGCACATGAACTTGTCTGACTTGGAATACTTGAGCTCATCCATTAAAGCAGGGGATTCTGTTCCCAGAGTTGTGACACTAAGTGACTAGTACTCTTTATGTTACCCTTCTGAGGTTAAGATATGTGCCATTATCCTTTTTTATACCCTCGAACAAAAAAGAAGCTTGCCTTGGAGCTCGGCAGGAGCTCTGGGGTCAGCTTAGGATGACAAATTTTGGGAGTTTCTTAAACAACATATTTTTGAAACTATTGTTCCTCCTGTGCTTTTCCTGATAGTGTTCAAAGTGAGGAGTTAAAAACCATATGAGTCCATATCAGTGCTTATAACTGCCTAATTAGAGACACCAATTAGGTTGGCTTGTGATGCTCACTTCTGTTAAGAAGAGCATTATTATTTCTCCACAAAAAGTTACAAAAAGCAACCAGGCATCTAAAACTATTGTATTCTTTATGTCTGATCAGCAAGCAACCTTTTGTGTCAAGTACCGTATTTTTTGCTCCATAACACTCACTTTTTTCCTCCTAGAAAGTAAGGGGAAATGTCTGTGCGTGTTATGGAGCGAAGGCCTACGGATGGCCGGGGGATCTGCTGCAGTCGTGAGCAGAGGATCCATGGTTCCCCTTCCTTCCCTCCTCTGTGGCTCTCTTTGAAACAGCAAAGCGGGAGAAGAGCCGCTGAGTGGGGAGGAGAGAGGGATAGAAAGCCTGCTTGCTTTAAAGGAGCAAAGCAGGAGAGTGTAAGCGGCTCCTGTCCGGTTAGCTCCTTTAAAGCAAGCAGGCTCTCTATCCCTCTCTCCTCCCCACTCAGCTGGCTAAATAGCAGCAAAGTTTTTCAGCGAGCCGGGAAGGAGGGAGAGAAGCAGAGTCTGCTTGCTTCTCCTCTTATACCTCTCTTCTGCATTATTAGCAGCATCCTTCTCCACCCACCCCATGCATGCTCCTTGTCCCTTGAGTGCTTTTCCTTCCCTCCCCACTTAAAACGTGGTTACAAAGCACGGATCCACATGGATCCTCAGGATTTTTGCACTGGGTCACCCCAAACTCACCATCAGATCACATAGCATGTCCATGGCTACAGCTTGCACCAAAAAAATCACGCACCCACTGTTGCCTGCGGCCACAGTGCTGCAAAAATGTGGTTACAAAGCATGGATCCACATGGATCCTCAGGATTTTTGCATTGGGCTACCCCAAACTCACCGTCAGATCACATGTCTGTGGCCACAGGATGAACCACAAAAATCATACATCCACTGTTTCGTTTAGAATATTTTTTTTCTTGTTTTCCTCCACTAAAAACTATGTGCGTGTTATGGTCGGGTGCATGTTATAGAGCGAAAAATACGGTATTTTTTCTATTTGGATGTATGCAGTGGATATGCCCTACAGATTTAAATTTCTCTCATTATGGGGGATTTCTATCAACCAATTTATTGGTCCAGGCAAAAATAAATAAATCACAAACGTATACATCAGTCAGTGTGCAAAAATAGACACAACATTATTAAGCATATCTAACGGAAAGGAAAATATGATTATATTACAGCTAAATTATACTGTGGTTAAACTTCCAAGTTGCTTTCTGGTGTCAATATGGTAGTGTGCACATTCAGTGTGTATGCCAGCATTATGGTATATATGTGCTGCCGAAGCGAGCACTGTATGCCAGCATTATGAACTAGAAGTGAACTGGAAGATGCAAGTCTTCTTCACACAACATTTTTAATGTAGACTTCTAATATGATCCAGTTTCAAATAAAACTGAAGGGAGTTTGATCAGTACTAGTTGGAGGAAGTCAAAGTTGAGAAGGACCTCTGTTACAGCAGTAGTTGGACCTGATACTTTGGATCATTAGACTTTTGTGCATGTGGGAATGCTAAGACAATGTACCTTGTTAATCTCAGATTGTACATTACATCCAAAACTTAATCTCATAATTTTCCAGTTTTGCAGAATGGTGATGTACTTCATCTGCTCAGCCATTACCAGTAACATCCCCATGTGTGGAAGAGGTAAAGGGTCTAGCCTTGGGACTTTTACTTGCCTGCCTAAAAAATGCCTCTTGCTGCTATTCTGTTATCTTTTTAAATGAATTTTTATGCAAAGTTGGTGGATTGTTTTCTGTTGTAAATCTGCTGCCTCGTCCAATGTATGCATATCCTAGCTGGATAGGTTAATGTCTGCAGGAATCCATATATTAGACATAATGATAGTAGCAGTGTTCCAATGACACACAGTCCAAATCTTAAACCACCATGTAACTTGACCTTGTTATGTGCCTATTCATAACTTGAAATGGGAATGTCTTTCTCAAACCTAACTCCTCCCATTCATCCCCTCCTCATTTGTATAGCAAAGAAACCACCAAACGAATAAATACATTTCTCTTGGAGAAAAGCAGAAAAACTCTTTATTGCAATGCACTATATTCTTGCAGTATGAGATGTAGTAGTAGTAGTAGTAGTAGTAGTAGTAGTAGTGAAGCTTTTGAGTTTTGATTGGCTATGTTGCCCTGATGTCATAAAGGGGCAATGCAGGCAGGCAGGACGGCTTAATGTTGTAGAGGGCAGAAGAAACAGCCTCAGGAAACAAGGAGCAGGATCTTGTTAAAAGATCTCCTTTCCCCAGAAATGTTTAGTTGTGGACCTCTCATCTTATTACAGAATTTTCTTCTGTGTGGCTTGTACTGTAAATGATGCCATCCTGTCAGTGTGTAGCACTATCAAGTAAATTGTGTGTCAGCTTCCAAACACCTCGTGGTGTGCTCACTTTCCTTTTTTATATATAAACACATGCAGCTCCTGAGAATGTTAGACTGTAATGCTCTGTGTTTTTGCCTTGTGCCTTAGATTAAGAGAGTAGATTGTCTTGTGCACAGGGCCATTTACTGCAAACTGTTCTGGCTGGACAATTCCTGACTGTGCAAAGAGGAGGGAGCTATGGATGAAAGAACTGGGTTGACCCTGTGGGAAAAGGAGAAAAACCTCAGCAGAAGCTCTCTTGCATCTGTTATGAACGTCATAGAGTTACCTTGTGCAACATGGGAATTTTTTCTGAGTTGCTTCTTTCTATACTGTTGGTGTTTTGAAGTTGGGTTGTAGGAACATAGAAGGACTTGCTCATGGTGCTGAGAAGCAGGTGGTGCTTAAATTCTGCTCCTGGCACTGCAAATTTGAGAATTTAAGGGTTTCTCATTACATTTAATAATAGCTATCCTGTTTTTGTTGTCTACCCAGAATAGACCCAGGGATAGATTCCTGGTTTCTCAGCTGGACTAAATGATGGATGTTTCTCCCTGTTGTGAGGGTACACTCCTGTCTGAACTGTTCCTCAGGATGGACAGGGTTCTGCTTTGTTGAATCTTTCACCAACAATGGACTTTCTTTACTCATAAGTGAGAGAAGGGAAGAGCCATCATCTCCTGATAGTTCAGCATTTTAGAGGAACTCAGTATAGCACACAGGATAAAACTAGTTTTTCCTACTTCTTGTTATTTAGTCGTTTAGTTGTGTCCGACTCTTTGTGACCCCATGGACCAGAGCACGCCAGGCACTCCTGTCTTCCACTGCCTCCCACAGTTTGGTCAAACTCATGCTGGTAGCTTCGAGAACACTGTCCAACCATCTCGGCCTCTGTCGTCCCCTTCTCCTTGTGCCCTCCATCTTTCCCAGTATCAGGGTCTTTTCCAGGGAGTCTTCTCTTCTATTATCGTCTAATAACTGATCCTTTTGACTCAAGTTGTAAGGAACTGAGCCTGGGACCTTTTTGCCTTCATAAGCTGCTTTACTAGAATTGGACTATTGATCTGTCTAGGTCAGTATGGTCTACCCTGATGGAAATCCTTCCAACTGCAGGTGCTGGGGATTGAACCTGGGACTTTCTGCATACAAAGCATATGTTCTGCTGCAGAGCTAGGGCCATTCTCAAAAAGGGTTGGTCTTCATCATTTTCAGACTATGATTATGCTGGCTGGCTAGAGGCATGGCTGGCGGGGGGGGGGGGCAGGGGACACTGAGCACTACACCAGGGGACGGCACTTACCGCGCCTGAGCTACGCATCTCTTCTGGGAGTGATGCAGTGTCTCTGGTGCCTGCAGGCTCCGCATTGCCTGAAAGGGCAGCATGGGGCTTTTGTCTGCCAGCTGCCTCCCCCTCAGCCACCCTACAGCTGAGGGGGAGGCAGGAGGCGGACTCCCTGAAGGCTCCACGCTCCTCAAAAAAGCAACACAGGCCTGCAAGGCGCTGGAGCAGAATGCGGCTCAGGCGCTGGGATTCTGGTGTGCCCTGCCCCATCCCTCCCGCTAGCACCTCGCCCCACCTCACAGTGCCTCACCTTGCCCCTGCAGGCATCTCGTCCTGCCCCACCCCCCGTGTGTGGTGCCCGTGCCCTGGGCGCCCATGCAGCCAGCTATGCCACTGTGGCTAGCTGGTTGGTTGTTTCATTCTAGCAATCTTCTGTGCTCCTATATATTCTATGGATAATAATTCCTTGAGTAGTGGTGTCTGCCCCTTTTACCATAACAGGTCAGGACTGGCCTAGATTAGTTTTTCATTTCTTACCTTTGTATTAAAGGATGTAAATCAAGTCAACAACAGTTATAACCATTTTTACAGAGAGAGAAATGCTCCATAGCGCTTGTGGGCTATTATGTGTTTAGGTCACCGTGACCTTATAAAGTACATCAGGCTGGCACTGGTATCACTATGGCTCCTTAAATGAGAAATAAGACACAGATCTTCCATAAATCTACCTCCATAGTAGGGTAAAAGTTTTTGTAAGCTTATTTTTTTTGAGGCAGCAAGTAGTTTAGTGGGATGGCAGGAATGCAGAAGTCACAGGCAATTGCTGGATTTCCTCTGCAGTTACCTTCCTTTGTAGTCCTTATCTGGAGGGATGCTCTTGGAGAAGCAGAAAGACAACATAAGCCTAAGTGCTAGCCAGATCTTCCAGGTTTGTAAAATGACACCCTATGGATTATAAGCTTTCATCAGACAAAAAAGGGTGGGTGGGTGTGCATTTCCTAAACTCCCACAATAGTGTATGAGAGCAGATTGGAAGCTGGATAAATGCCGAATGGGTCTCTGTGTATCTTGGTGCCATATGTACTCTTTTTCCAGGACATGTCCTCTTTTCATGGGTATGTAAAATGAGAGCCGTCATAGCAATCCATAGTTGAAAGTAGAAGTCTGCAAATGTGTCCTTTTTTTTTTTTTTTTTGCTCTCCAAAATATGGCAACCCTGCACACTTCTTCCTAGTCTAGCTCTACTGAAGCATAGACAATGGCATTTATAGGGACGTTTTTCTTTCTAGCACCCTATGTTCTTGCCCTGTGTATGAAAGTATGAAATCACTGCTTCTGGGACACACTTCAACATATCATATGTTCCTTATGGTTTGAATGCAAGATTACAGCTTTCTTTTTATGTCAGTTGATTTGCCTCCATGCAGTATTGAATTGCATCTCTTATTCACATTTTGTTTTTATTTGGTTTGTTTCCATTCTTTTTATAGAATCCGCAATTACAAAGTCTTCATATGTTGAGGGGTTTGCATTTTTTTGCAGTCAGATGATTGCATTCTTGTTTCTTCATAAATAAGTTTCACCTGGATGTTTCCAGTGGTTAGCATGGCTTTGCCCGGGTATATTGTTTCTTTAGGAAAAACTGAGATTTTCTATGAGGCAGTTTAGATGAAGGGAGAGATGGAGATCTGAGCAAGGCATTGAAAGAAGAGAGAAGGAGACAGCCTTCTTCACCAGGGTGGATAAAAATCATTGATTTAAAAAAAAAAAAAAATAAAGAATGGATTTTTTTTTATTTAGACCATTTTTTAAATTTAAATTGGATTTTTAAAATAAAATGCTTTTGGAGGAAAAAATCTTTCTAAATATAGTTTTCTATTTAAGTTACATTATAGTCCAAAGGCCATCAGGAAATAAGGATTTGTTTTAAGTTTTTCATGTGTGCTGAAACTCAGTTGTTTACAAACATGGATACATATGCTATCGTGTTAAATAAATTGTTTAAATTGTTATTAAGGAAATGATTATTTTTCTCCTTCCAATAAAGTACAGCAGAAAAGTTGTCCAAATATAAACAGTTAACTTATTCAAACTCACAATAATTTCATAATTATCTGTCTATGCATTTCTAATAGTATAACCAAATCAGCAATTTTTTATATAACTGTAAAAACTACTCTGAAAATTTATTATTCCAAAATTGAAACCTTCATCTGGTTGTAAATATTAAGATTATACCAGCAGGAATGCCTTTCTGTAAAAAGAAAAAAATGATTTAAATCAAGTCTTACTGACCAGTGATTTAAATTAAATCAAATCCACCCTGCTCTTCACCAACCTGGGTATCTGTGGCCTTGCCCAATTTATTTTAAGATGATATGAAACGTGTAGATAAAGACACTCATTACAGTTGTTTAGCATAGTGGTTAGTGCCAAACCAGGAAGGCTCTGATGGAGACTTTATCCCAGTCATATTACCAGGTGGCTCTAGGGAAGTTGCATAGAGGCATTCAGAGTTCTCTTCCATTACCCATTTTTATTCTTACTGGGTTGCTTAGTCTGCGGGAGTAAGCCACTGATCTTTAGTCATGCACTTCAAGTGAATTTCATGACTGAATTAAACCCAGATCTCCACAGTCCTAGCTAGTCCATAACTTTGAGTTCTACAACACTCAAGTTCTATTATTCCTCTGTTGTAAGGATCACAAGATATGTATGCACTGCATCTTGGAAACTCTACTGTACTGTAGAAATAATAACTATTAAAGATGATGAGGTGTATGCTTAGAGGTGCTTTTTGTGTCACTTTGCATGCCTGAGAAGTTGTGAACTGATTCTAGGGACTGTCCTGCTTGTAGTCAAAGTTGTGTCTATGGTAAATGCTGTTCCTTTCTTATGTTGCTTCATTTGCTTGTGTGTGCTCTTGAAAGTTCTCTGGAATGCTGGCCAGGCCCCTTTAATTTTCATTATGAATGAAGAGTAAAATGTAAAGGTTATCTTCTGGCAGTGCAACTGTGCTTTTTTTTTTTGTAATTTGGAAGCTTTATTAGAAATGTCAGGAGTCCCATAACGTAACAAGGCAAATAACCACAGAGAGAACTTGTTGGGAAAGGCAACTTAGATTCTAGAAAGGTTTGTGTGTGATGTGGTTGTTTTTAATCAGTCAGCCCTTGAAAAGAATTGCCTGATATTTACTTCTTTTACCATCCTAAAGGGTAATGTTTCTGAGATAGAGTTTGTTAGCACCTACACCATAAGCCTAACTAAGTTAGTTCTTGGTATGAGCTTTCGTG
The DNA here is from genome assembly GCF_964106645.2 of Podarcis pityusensis. Lineage (NCBI taxonomy): Eukaryota > Metazoa > Chordata > Lepidosauria > Squamata > Lacertidae > Podarcis > Podarcis pityusensis. Next base: position 12,245,124 of record NC_138044.1, on the reverse strand, counting down.
TGCAAGCACACTTCTTCAGATACACAGTGTATCTGAAGAAGTGTGCTTGCACACGAAAGCTCATACCAAGAACTAACTTAGTTGGTCTTAAAGGTGCTACTGGAAGGATTTTTTTATTTTGACTATGGCAGACCAACACGGCTACCTATCTGTAACTGGAACCATAAGCCTAGTTAGTGCTGGTTAGGGAAGTGTATGAAGTAATCTACTCCAACACCGAATAGAGTAGTTCCCTTAACAGAGCTTAAAATTAGAATGCATGACGCACAGTGAAACAGTCTGGGATCACAGAATTGTAGAGTTGGAAGGGACCTCAAGGATCAATCAGTCCAACCTTTGTAATACAGGAATCTTTTGCCCAATGCGGAGCTTAAACCTATGACTCTGAGATTAAGAGGCCCATGCTTTACTGACCCAGTTGTCCATGGTCAAATGGTAAACTTAGTTTTGTTGGAGGCCATACACTGGTGGTAGATTGGGCCAAAACCAATTGTAGACGGATCAGAGCAAAAGTTAGGTAGAGCCAGAGTCCAGAATCAGCAGACTGCTGTTTTTACATAATTAGTTTCTTATTCTTAGTCTTCAGAGCAGTGTGTGATATTATTCTGTTCCATTACTCTTTAGCCACTAGGAAGTATCACCATGTCAAATCCCCACCAAGCAGAGGAAGAAGCTAGTGCATGTGAAGGGAAATCCTCAGTTCCGGATTCCAAGGGTTTGATTTTTACTAGTGTGATTCATCTGAGAACTGAAGCTGCTTTGCCCATTGATGGTGACTTGCCAAGTAACTCTTGGTAGAAGATGTGTCAATTTCCCATGGATGGAGAATGGATGGAGAATGAATTAGGATATGATTTCTATTACAGTCATACCTTGGGTTGAATGTGCTTCAGGATGAGCGCGTTCGAGTTGCGCTCCGCGGCAACCCGGAAGTAACAGAGCGCGTTACTTTCAGGTTTCACCGCTTGTGCATGTGCAGACGCTCAAAATGACATCACACGCATGCGCAGAAGCGCCAAAATGTGGCCCACGCATGTACGGACACAGGTTACAATTGCTTCTAGATGTGAACGGGGCTCCGGAACGGATCCCGTTCGCATCTAGAGGTACCACTGTATGTTCTTTTCTGTCCATGTAAAATAGGAATTGAATTTTATGGGAAAGGTGGCAGTAAAATACAAATGCAAGCACATTAACATTTTACTTCATGCTTTTCTAAAGCCAAGCATTGGTGTTGAAATAAGCTTCCATGGCTTTTTAACAAGCCCTGAGTCAATGAGCTGCATAGGCATCTGAGTCAGATCTGAAGGGAGCTGTTTGCACCTCAAGCCCTTTTTCTCCATGCCTGGGAAGGTATAGGGATGACTGTGATTACTTGTTCCTCCTTTCAGACAGTCTAAGCTAGTTTCTTCTCTCCTTTTAAAAGCCTTGTTTGAATCAGGCATTGAAGAATCATCCTGTTTAGTCTTGCCTGCTGCATTTGAGGCTCAGCATCTTGAGGTCTGCTGTTCAGCTTTCAGTGCTTGTGTGCACTTAGCAATGTCCTACAAGACGTTTCTCACAAGGTGCCCTACCAACATTCTGATTGCTGTATTATCTAGATAGGCATGTCAAGCTTCTGTACATATTGCTATCCTTATACTGTATTTGCTGCTGTCTCCTTTATGATACAGTTCTCTTCCCTGAGTCTAAAACAGTCCTCTCTTACTCTCTAGCTTGGGATTCTGAACTCTGAATTCAAGGTTAAGAGTTAATACTTAACTCTTAACACTTCTCTGAGCAAAGGAGGAAGAATGTGCTTGAGATGCGTGCCCTTTTGAAATCCTTGTGGGGGTCCCATTTAAAATGGTAATTTTGGGGAAACCACAACATAGCTAACAGTTCTGAACAAACTACAGGCAACCCCCAATTTGCACAGGGCTTGCATTCTGAGTCATTGCATGCTTCAGCGGTGTGTGTGTAAGTAAACCTGCCCTGTTCCACCCCCTCTGTGCCCGCGGTTCCCTCTTCTTCCAGATTCAAAAACTGTTCACATGTGTTCTTTGAACGTGCACAAAACAGGAGTTGCCTTTACTTTTAGTGATAAAAAATTGGTTATCATAGACCTATTGTAATATGTCTATAGAGAAGTGGGCATTTGTGTAACAGACAATGCTAGATATAGTATGAGTACAGATATATAATGAATTGAAAAAAAATGTTTAAGATAACTTTTATTAAGAAACCAAATTTCTTTTGGAAATTATGGGACTAGAGTTACCCAAGCAACATAAAAAAGTATTTATATATGCAACCACTGCCACTCAAGTGATTTTTGTCTAAAGATGGAAAGAAGAAAACGTCCTGACCAAAGAAGAATGTCAACAGAAGCTTTTAGAATACTCAGAAATGGTGAAACTTACTGGAAGAATAAGAAACCAAGACGATAAACGTTTTAATGTAGATTGGAGACCATTTATTGAATATTTACAAAATTATTGTAAACAAATTAAAACATCAGCAGGATTAAAGTAAAAACGTGCAGTAGCAGAAAACATATATTGATCATCTGGGATAAATAATACATAGGATTAACTTGGAAATGCAGTAAAGAGTAGTATAAATATAAGAAAACGCAGAAAGGAGCGGAGATGAGTCAATATATGATGTGTGGAACAATTTAAATCTATGTTTTGTGTTTGTTGTAAAATGAAAAGCATAAATATTTTTTTAAAGATATGGTATGAGTACAGCTTTATATTCTGGAGGAATTAGAAAACTACTTTTTCCGAAACATGAGTCTGCATATCCTATGACACTTTGTTAGATGTGTTGAGTTCCACAAGGATGTCTGTTCAAAGCATAAGAAACTGGCTCTCTTTGAACCATCTTTAGTCATCCTGGAAACTTGAATCCTGTCATCTAAGCTGTAACTACTAAGGTATTCTTGAAACTGGCAGTACTTTTTTTGCATAGCTTTAATTAGAATTTCAAAGAATATATGTTTAAATCGTAGTAGGAACTTTCCATGAATACATTTTTAAAACACCAAGCTTGATTGTGATTTTTGAGTGTATGTGTGGTGTTGATCTGGGGCAAGATGGAGGGTGTCATGGAAAAATTCCAGAAGTTGACACCTAAAGCTTGTAGACATTGCCCCTCCCTCTGGACTTAGCCATATTTTTCTTTTTCTTTTTTAAAGTTATAACTCCAGATTACATGTCATGATCTTTAAAAGGATGTGGAGTGTTCTAATAGCATGTGAACTTGCAGTATTTGATACTACTGAAACATCAGAGGGAATACAGTCCTTAGTTCCATGGCCCTACTAAGTTTTTACTGTGTTAGGAATACAGGCTTCTCCTACGTAATCTTCAGAATGCGTTTCAAAATAAAATAGAATACCTCTTCCCTTCCTGCATCCAGATTTACCCCTTAACTCTCAAACCTGTAGCATCTGGCAGCCAGAAAACTACAGTAGGACTTTCCTGGCACCCTGGTGCCAAGCATAGAAGAATTCCATATTGTGACAACGCATCAAAATAAATTGCTGTCAACAGACCAAAACACCAAGTGTTCTGATTCTATCTGACGTGTGAAGACTCAGACAGGCTGTCTTGACAAGCTGTGGTGGAGCACCTGCGATCGGCAGACGACAGTGATATAAATCTGATTTGCCTGATACGTGGCGCCGAGATATAATGTTAATGTTGGTGACAATATATCTGCATAAAATTTCCAAGGTGCAGACCAGATTCTTTCTCTCTTCCTCACCCACCTCCCCATTTTCTCTTTTTGACTTGTGGGGTTTGTCTGGTTTTGCGATTCAGTCTCCATGTTTTTGTTTGCATCAAAATAAAATGTGGGAAATAATATAAATAAAAAGATGAGGGAAACAAAACAAAATGGATCTACAAATTCTGAACGCTTGAGTCCTTTTTAAAAGTCCTGCTCAAGAAACAGCTCTTTCCCTTGTTCTACACACCCACCTTTTATTTTATACCAGACATAAAAGTAATCATAGCCACAGTTGTATTAATTTCATAAGCCACCACCAAAATATTGAGAAGAGGAGGTTTAAAATTTTTTGGTCACAATGATTTCTGCTGTTCATTCAGAGTCTTAAACTTCTAGGATTGGAGGACTGGGGGTGAGGACTGAATAGATTGTTAATTTTTACCTTTCATTACCAATACATGGTAATTTTTTTACAACAGCATCATATACCACAGCTCATTTACAAATGTGTTAAACATAGATTGACTCCTGTATTTAATTATTAGAACTATCGTGTATGTCTCAGCCCTTCCTTGAAATAATAAATGTGCTATATTTCATCAGGTTCTGGCAGGTGGAGGAAAACAACAGTGCTTGTAAATTTGATATTGGAGTCATCAGTTCCCTTTTAAAGTCTTAGCATTCAATCCTGAGCAGGAAGCTTTCAAACTGTAGTCAGCAAGTCTTTTTAGCTTCGGCCAAGCCCTACTATTGTATCTTGCTGCTGGTGGGCTTACAGCTTACTTCAAACACTTACCTGGTCAAATGCATTGACCAGAATATCGTGGGACTTACTTCTGAGTAATCAGGCTTAAGGTTTGAATGTTTTAAGAGTATGTTAGACCTGTAATGTGGTCAGTTTTTCTAGGAAGTGATTCTAGTGACTTAACAATTGCTATTTCAACACAGCTGCACAACACAGCACAGGGTAAACAATCTTGGGATTTTTTCGAGGGGAACTCACAGGAACTCAGTTCTGGCACCTCTCAGGTGGGTGTCATTGCCATTCTAAGAGAGTGAAGGAGATGTTCATGGTGAGTTGCAGCACCTCTTTTTCTAAAAAAATAGCCTATTTGGCCTATTCTTCCTACTTGAAATGTAGCCTTCTGTCTCCATAGTTGTTTTTCAGTAGCTACTCATCTTGTCCAGAGGATCCAGCTTCATTTTTTTTAAGGAGAAAGAGGCCTCCCTTCTTGTTTCGTGGCTTAGATTTATGTATGGTTATAATGTCAATTTTTTTAAAAATCATATAAGATATGGAGAAATTGCTAAACCTTCCAAAAGTGTCAGTGTCCACTTCAAGAGCTTTGAGGAAAGAAAGGTTGTTTTTTTTTTATTAAAAAACCCATTCATACTCGTCTGTATTGTTGTTTTATCCCTTAAAGGCTCCTAATGAGAAATAGAGCCTCATTATGATTTTAAGGATGAGAGGGGAAGGCTTTTAATTAATGATATGTAAATGGTCTTGAATTGATTATGTTAGAATATCAAGAGAGATGGGTAGAAGCTGTGGTGTAATATATTTTAATTAAGAATTAATTAAAAATGATGGCAATTTCATAAAGCCTCACAGAAAATAGTGGAATTTACTTTCTGTCAGGAGTAAATTAGCCAGTGATTAAATAAGGGCCCTGCATTAATAGTAGAGTTATTTTTAAACTGTGTAGTGAAGAATTGTGTTAATTTTCCCTTTAAAAAAGTGAAATCAGAATTTTAATATTTGCAAATGGGTATTTGATAAGATGATTGCAGAATGCAAACAGTTCACTTGTGCTACTCTGGTGTAACTTAAAATCCTAGGTACGGGGAAAAGGGAAAAGCTTCACAACACAGGAACAGATGGTAATACCAATGTGGCTGATGTGAGGTGTGAGTAGCTGTAGGACAATCACTTTGCCAGTCTTTCCAGCCCTTTGACTTCCACTTTGAGCTTCCTCACAATTCATATACTAGATCTCTTTGAAGCTGAGTGTTGGTTTTGCTTTTTGGATGAGATCATCTATTAGCTGCTAAAGCCATTTAAAGAGGAATGTAACCCATGTTGCTGCTTTTCTCGTTCTTATTTCCTATTGATGAAATACTTGCTGCTGTAGTTACACTAACTAGTGCCTTAGCCACTTTGTTCCTGCTTTGTTCATAGATCACTATTTCTTCGTCACTTCTGAAGTAGTTTTACTCAGAGCTGTTCCTACATTTTCATCCCAGAATCCTTTCTTAGGCAAGAATAGGTAAGGACAGTCCCTCCCCACTCTGTGCTTAGCTGCGGAGTATTAATAACTTCCAGCTTCTACTCTAGAATGAAGCAGGTGTGACTAGTGTCAAACATTCAAACTAGGGTTTGAATTTTCCAGTGCTAGCTATACTGCAGCTTAGTTCACTTTGTGCTAAGCTGGTGTGACTTGAAATCCTGGACAGAGGGAAAAGGTTGGGAAGTGTCTCTGGCAATTTCACAGTTGAAGAAGAGTTGAACAGTTGTGGCAACTCTACAGCAAGCAGTACAGTTTAAGTTCTGAAACAGTGACAATGTGGTAGCGTGGTTATACATAGAAAAAAGATCAATAGCTGTTGTGCTGTTAAATAATTTTAAACTCTGTTACCAGGGGAGCGGGGCATGATTTCACTTGCTTAACAATTTGGCAAGGCAGCCCTACTGTGTTTATGGGTCCTCCTACTCAGTAGGATTTTTGCTCTTAAAATCCTGCTTTGTGGCACCACTTGCAGTTGAGATTTTCTTACCAGTGCTCTAACCCATATCATCTAAGTCCCACATCTAGGCTTAGGAGAAATCAAAATGGAGCCTGCTTCCAAAGTCTGAAAGACCTGTAAGATAAACATATATGCCAGACCAGAAGGAAATCTGGCTATGTGTCTCTTGCAGATATCTATGACCAGGAGATCCTGTAACCAGCACACATTGTGGCTTTCAAGCACTTTTTACATGCTAATCAGTAAATGGGTTTTACATACTTTAGGCTCCCTTCAGTAAAGAGCATTACCATAGCAACCACTCACTCTATCGCATGGGAGGTGCTCACATGTGCTGAAGATTACATTTTAAGCAGCATCCTTCTTTTAATGTCTGTGCTTGGAGATGCAACGTGTGATTATTTCTCATATCCATTTGCAGCTAGCAAGCATGGCTTTGTAGCACACTCCTGTCCCTCGGAATACATTTTCTTTAGCACATCTGCTGTGACTTGCTTTTAACTTAGGCTTTGATTTGTTACTAGAGTAATTGCCACATTCATGCCATAGGATCCAAAATGGTTCTGAGGAAATTATTTATTAGTTCAACTATATTGGTAGGGAATCTTCTGATCTTCACTGAACACATCTTTGAGTAGGTATAAGGAAGTGTGTGATTTGGGGGGGGGCAGGAAGAAGACAGTGGAACTTCAAGTAATGTGTATAAAAAGTCTGACAGCATACTCAGTGTTAAAATTCCTCTATGTGAACATACACACAAGCACAGGATTACATGAAGAGTGGGTGTGAACCAATACATAGTGAGCCAGTGGCCATATCTACAATTGAAAATGCAGGAAAAAGTGCATGGAGAAATGTACCAACCCCAAACTATTTTTGTTGTTGTTGGCGGCATCCGTCTGAGGAGACCAGGGAAAAGTACCTTTGGGGGTGAGAGCACTTTTGTAGCTATGCCCACAAGAGTCTGGTTACTGGCAACAGTGGTGCTATTCATATGCTGAAACTTTTATGCTCAGCTGTCCCAACAGAACTCTTCCATCTAGTGCAGCAGAGAGGCCAAGTACTGTTGCTAGAAAACGGATGCAGAGGAACCAGACCATGGCTTTTCGGAATTATTTATAATCCCGACCACATTTTGATCAACAACTTGAATAAAATATAGGGGAGCCCAGGTAAGCCCCACCCTGTATAATCAATCACAGGATGCCCACACACCATTTGAATGGCAGTTCAACCTGGGGGGGCATCTTCTCATATATTTTATTGGGGGGGGGGCAAAGGGACCTCGGCCCCTAGGAGTTGGCTTCTAAGGACATGGATTCACATGGCATCTGAAAACAAACTAAATAAAAGCATGATAAACATGAAATAATATAATATGAATAAATGGCAGAAATGAAAGAACTCTACAGCTTTTGGAAGGAAAGCCTATTGGCAGTTGGTGCCTTTAAGAGTTGCTGCTGCAGAGAAAGCAGCTTACCAGTTGTGACAGGACACTTTTCAGTGATTCGTGTGTGATTTTTGAAACCCTGTAGTTGGTCTTGAATAGCTTCTGGAACAGACCATTTAACTAATGGGCAAAGCGCTAGGAAGGATGTGCTCAACCTGTTAGTGGAATTCACAGTCTCTCTCATGCTCTCACCTGGTTCTTCTTTTCACGTGTTAGAAAGGAACACAGCAATAAAGGGTTTAATCTGAATCTGGAGTCTGTTTTGATATCCTTAGCTGTGATAGCCTTACCTTTTATTTTTATCCCTTACTGCTGCAAGCTGGCTGAAGAGAAGTACCTCTGAACATGTTCAGGCTGCTTTTTCTTCAACCACAGCAGGTCTACTTAAGAGCTGTAATTAGAATACCTGATAAAAAGAATTCAGTCCTTCTGGCTAACACATTAAGCACTTATCTTTGGCACAGTTGGGTGGAAGAAGGTAGAGCTGGAGAGGCAGAGGACTGCTGTTTGCCCTCCAGTTGAGGTTAAAATGGGAGCCTTCTAGCTCCCAGTTCTGCTGTCAGTGGGGCTGTTTGCTCTTTAGAATATTAGTAACCTGTGAAGGTTCTTCACGTCTCACTGCCCAGCCCTGGAAAAGAGTCTAGGAAATGTGCATGAGGCTGTAAGAAATGTAGTTTTCCATTGAGTAAAAGCCCATTGAAGCATCAGGGTGCATTCCCTTTTTAAGTACTCTTGTTTCCCCACATGATGGTATCTAATAGTTTCTTGAATGATCTTGATGTTTCTGCCTCACTTGGCTCACCTATGAAGCTGTTCTACATTTAGGACTCTTGTCTTCCCAACATAGTCAATAAATGCTTCCTACTTCCATGTTTATGTTCTCTCTCCTTGTGGGCCTTGCATGGGATTCATCTCTCTAAGCCCTCACTCCCTCATTGTGTGAAACACTTGAAGAGTTTTCCACAATCTGTTTAATGTTGTCAGCAATTGGGAACTGGTATGGAGGAAGAAAATTACTTAAATAGTTTATTCTGAGAGTTTGAAGGAACTCTACTCCCAGCAATGCTCCTATCCAGTGATATTTAACCATAGTAATTCTGTGGCCGTAAGGCCTGATTGCACACACCTTCATTTAGCTCACTAAGTTAGGTCCTAGTCTTGGGCCACAAAGTTTCTGATTTCAAAACCCAAAGTCTCTAATAATCAGAAGAATCCTTCCTCTCCTATTTATGGATACACAAACATGACAGGAGAGCAGCACAGCCTTTCCAGAATGGTTTATGTGGGCTAGCCAGAAGCTTGTGCCACGAGTGGCCAATAAAGATAGCAGAAACCTTAGCGGTTTATCATTTATGTGCTATCTGGCAATGTTCATTAATGCATTCTGTACTAGCAATCAAATTTTACAGGTATTGTTTTTAAATGCAAGTCTAGATATAAATTTGGTATAAACTAAGATATAAACTTAGGGAAGAAACAGCAGGAACTGGCCAGTTTATCCTTACATCTGTGCCCTGCCACCAAAACTGGCAGTACTGAGTCACATTTTGACCCAAACACATCTGCTTATGCTTTGGAGGAAGGATTTTGATAATTTAATATTTTTTCTTTGAATTCAGCAAAACGTCCTCCCCACTCAGCTTATGCAAGATGAAAATATTATTTCTATATAATATACCATTTCAATGAAACAATATTAAAACAGCAGTTAAAATAATATAAATATTATTTATTAGATTCTGTACTAGCCAATATTTTTAAGATTCCAGTTTATAGGATTGAAATGGCAACACACAGACATACATTTTCAAAAGGTCATGAAATAGCAATGGGCAGCAATTAAAATCAATAGAAGAAGGGGGGGGAGCTGGGATAATGTAAAAATGGTATTTGCCTTGTGTTGAAAAGATGGCGGGGTTAGCAACCGGACTCAGGAGAGCCTCCCTGCAGAGAGAGTTCCATAGAAAAAACTGGACCCTCCTCCCTGAACAACCATGTGATGCTGCCTCCCCTTTCCCTCCCATTTAGCTCTTTGCCAGTTAACCATGTCTTCATGAATCATGTTATTTCTGCCTCTCTCTTCCCTTTGTCCCATTGCCTTTCTAATAGCTGGAATTTAGCTCCTAGAGGCAGAGACATGCCTGTTGTTTCTTATGTTGCTTGCAAAGAGCCATGCAAAGCAATGGTATATAAACATGAGCGGACCTATGGGAGGCACCTGCCCCCCCCCCAATCAAGTAAGTAAATAAATAAATAAAAATACTTAACTAACTGACCAGTTGCTCACATAGCTTAGTTCTGCCCCCCCCCCCAAATCCTGGCTATGCCCATGTAAGTAAATAACTGTAAATAAAAGGTTATTGACTTGTGCCAAGTTTGAAGGTAAAGGGTGATGGTTGCATTGTGTATTTCCAGCCAGCAGCCTGCTTGCTTTTCAGGCTAAAAGACTCTTAGCCCTTTTTGATGTGATAGAGGAAACCCAGCAACCTGGGTCTCCCTCTTTGTTCTAGGCTAAGCAGCAGCTTTGCTTTTTGCTGCACTTGATCAATGAGATAATGCCTGATATCAAAAACCACATGGAGCTGCATGGAGCTGTAGGGCAATCCCTTGAGAGATGTTTTGATTGGAGCTGGGAGTTTTGTATCAGAAGAGAAGGGAGACAGACAGGTTGTTTGAGGGAAAAGAAATCCCTCTAGACAAAACACTGATGTTGGAGCTGAGCTACAAATACTCCCTGTGCTAGAGGTGCAACTTTATTAGGTTTCTAGGTTAAACGCTGCCTTTCCTATACATGGTTTCCTTTGGTTCTGTCTTCCCCACAGCTCATTAGCATTAATAGTGCTGCGACTATGACTGCTATCAAACTAATTAGGCTCTTATTTATTTTTTTAATACTGGATTTTGCTTTCTCCCTTTTCTCCTGTAGTTGGAAGCATGGTTTGGAGCTTATTTCCTAGCCACATGAAAGTTGCTGGCTCTTGGAAGAATGGGTGTCTGTGCATTATATGTCATTCTTATTTAACCATGGAGAAAGATTGATTTGCTTAATCTTGTGAGGCATGGTATGAACATAATTCTCACTTGGACATACTTGCTTTTTAAAAAAAAAACAACCCTCATAATAATAATTATTGTACTCCTTTTGATTTTATTTAACAAAATTTATATACTACTTGATTGTAGTGAAACCTCTAACCAGTTTACAAGAAATATTAATTATTAATGAAAAATGTTAAAAAAGCAATTGAAAGCATTTTAAAAAATGACCAGCCATAAACCAAAAATAAAAATAAAACAAGTCAACATCTACATGTCTGGATAGGCTTCACTAAACAAGAATATTTTAAGCAAGTGCCAAAAAGAATACAGGCATCCCCCCAACTTACGCATGATTAACTCACACACAACCACTTACATGCAGTGCTGTGAAATAAATAAATAGAATCAAATGAGGAAATGGTGGGAGAAAGCAGGAGACTCCTCATGGCTTGCAAGGAAACCCTCCTTGAAGCCCAAAGAGAACTTCATTGAGGGTGGGGAAAGCCCCAAAGAGACTGCTCAGCCTCCCTGCCTAACAGCTGACGTGCGAGGTAGCACACTGCTGCTTTTCCACATGTCCTCTAGGCTCCAACTGGCCCCAGAGCTTCAAAGCTAATAGAAGAGAGGGTGATATGGAGAGAGAGCTGGAGAACAGGAAAAAAACCAGGCATGTAGAGGCTTCTTAACAGGTGCTCCCCAGTTACCTAATTTTTGCTTATGTACGCAGGGCCCCGTAACATAACCCCAGTGTAAGTCGGGGAATGCCTGTACGTTGAAGGTGCCTGCCTGACAGAGGTGTGGCCTTGGGCCCAACATTGATGGGGGTCAGTGTCACACTCCACCTATGACATCACGCACATGAAGCTGGGAGAAGGCTAAGCACCTAGCCCAGCCCACAGAGCCTGGCGGTGGACCAGGCAAGCCTCCTGCCAGCTGGGCTGCAGCATGACTGAGGCTGGCGTGGCCAGAGTGGGAGATGCTGCCACGTCGGCCACAGCAGCTACAGTCAGTGGCAGTGGTGGGAGAAATGTCAATGGCAACAGAGCGCTGCAGCAGGGCTCCATAGCGGCAAGAGGGCTTGCCACTTATGGACCCACCCAAGTTGTGATCGCTGTAGCTGCTTATGCTGAGAGCCTTGTGGCAGCAGGGGTTGGAGGAGGAGGTAGTGGTGGTGCTGGCCGGATGCTTGGGCTCCTCCACCCCTTCAATATTGGGTGAGGGGGCCTGAGCTCCTGCTAAACAATATAGAGGGGGCCAAAGACACTGTGGCCCATAGGAGTTGGTGGTTGTGCAGGGAGTTCCAAACTGTAGTTGCTCTCATACTAAAAATTGATTTCTTACAAGTGTAGAACAAGTATTGTGTGGTGTCTGTACAATGCCAGTTCTGCAGATTAAAGTGGTCAAGCGGGGAACATATACTGTAAGATGATCCTACAAGTAAGCTAGTCCCATGCTGTTAAGGGCTTTATATACCAATAGTAACATCTTCACAACTTGGCTTCGTAACAAATCGGCAACCAGTGCAGATCTCTGAGCAGAAGTGTTATGTGCTGACAGGACCTCACTCCTCTCAGCAACCAGGCTTTAAAATTCTGCACTACCTGCAGTTTCCAGATGAAGCCCAAGACAATCCCCACATGGTAAACACTGCAATAATCCAGTCTTTAAGTCGCCAACGCCTGAACTGAACTTCTGTGTTCAAGCTCCCCTTGTCCAGGAATGGTCCTAGCTGTTGTACCATGCACAGCTGATAAATGGTGCTTCTAGCGACTGAGGCTGCCTGGGTCTCCAGTGACATAGCTGGATCCAGAAGCAATCCCAGACTGTGTACCTGATCCTTGATTGTTTTTGCCCTCATCTTTTATAAAGCTGGTCAATATTCCTCCACTTTTATGTATGGGTGAAACTGGGCTTGAAAGATACTTGCCCTAGGCAACACTAGGATTCTGTGTAAGAAGTGTCACCTGAACCCATATTTCCCCAGACTGCCAAGTTTCTACTTTCGGCAGCCTGGCAGACTAAGCTCATTATAGCATCAAAAGGTGTTAGCTGTTTCTTTGAAGGGACAACCCCTCTTTATTGCTCAAAGTTCAAATTTGCATTAGTGATTAGATACTGTATTTTTTATTATTATTTCTTAAATCATTTTCTACTCCATCTCTCCTCAAGGTGCTTCTAGCCTGTGTCAATACCTGTATGTACCTTTTCTGTCGTGAGAAAAAGCGAGTGAAATCTTTTTATATAAGGTTAATTTTAACCAGCAGATACATTGTTGCTAGCCAGTTTGGCCCGGAGTCAGCCTGCAACATTTGGTGGAATCAACAGCAACCTTCAAAACATCAGCATTTGTTTTAAAAATTGAATACACGTTCCTGGCAGTGAATGAGACTTAAGGGGAACAGCTATAACAGCTTAGTGATGAGGCATGTGCTTTACATACAGAAAGTGTCAGGTTCAGTCCTCTGCTTTTCCAGGTAGGGCTGGGAGAGAGTCTTGTCTGAAATTCTGCAGTCTCTGCCAGTCAGTCTAGGCAGGCAGTCCCAGTAAGCATGGCCAATACTGAGCTAGATGGACCATTGGTTTGGTCAGGCATAAGGCAGCTTCCTTTGCTCCACTTGATGTCAGGTTAACACAGAAACTCTTTGTGATACCTAATGGTCAAGGAAGAAGGATGTATTCAGAAGACCTTCTTATCAGTTGCCTTCTTACTTGTTGGCCTGCCTCCAAACTCTACTAAAACTAATTCTGGAAACAACATTAACCAAACTAAGGAAATAACAAGCACCTCACTTTGCAGATAGAGGATTTTAAACTAATTTGAATATGTCTCATAGAATTCAGATATTGTAGTTGCAACTTGTTATGAGTTATTTCATTTAGGAACCCCAAACCTTTAAGTTCTCTCTCTTGTTCTCCAACTCCACTCTTTCTAGGTCCCAGCCATCATTACTGTGAAATCAAACCACTTGCTTTATTGCTCAGATTCATATTAAAAGTTTTTCCTCCTCCTTAATGTAAAATTAAGGTGCAGCAACAGAAATACATTTTGCAGTCATAGTGACAGAGGGAAATCAGAAGCTGGAGTGATGGTGGCTTGTTAATAAGATTATAATTGGAGGGTTAAAACCTTGTGATTGAGTTGAAGACTGTCTTGGTGCTCTTGTGGCGCCTCAGCAGCCAGGCCCCAGGTGCCTGGCTGAGCATCCCGTGCCGACATCTGGAACCAGTTGCAATACATCACTGTCAAAACTGCTTTCTATACGTATCTGCATTTACACATTAGTTACCCACGCAGCACTCATCAAAAAAGCTGAACAATCTTGACACAGTGTCCCTGGTGGAACTGCAAAGGTGAACCGAAGTTGGGAGGCAGCGTCTCGCGTCACTGTCTGCTGCGCTTGTACAACAGGAAGCCTGATTAAAACTGAAAGGAAAAATTTATCGTCAGCTTCTGCTTTGTATCATTTTACCTATAATGGGGGGTGGGGTGGAATGAAATTATAGTTAACTGTACCTGGTTTTTTGGAGCTATACAACTGTACCTATTTTTTAAAAAAGTGTTCCCTTTGTACTTTGTTTTGCTACATATCCTGTAAATTATTCCTCTTTGGCTGGTTAAATACCCAGTTCGTTGGCCGTGTTGCTGTATCTTACAACTCTGCTAGTAAATACTGTGATTTTGGAGTGTGAAAATTACTGGTTTTGAAAGTAAGACTGTTATAGCATGCTGAAAATTAAGTGTGTGTGTGTGTGTGTGAGAGAGAGAGAGAGAGAGAGAGATGAGAACAGCTCATTGGTGCTGTAAATGCACTGTAACCTGAATTCTCAGAGGTGGCAGTCTGACCACTGCCACTGCTTTTTTTAAAAATCCCATTGCTCAGCAAACTTACAAACCATAAACAAAGTACACCTAGGAGTGATCCCTCCAGTTGCACCCTAGGCTCAGGACATACAGGAGACTGCTTGAAGAGGACCTAGCACTATCCAAGGACTTAAGTGGGTAAGAATCACAGTCCCAACAAATTACCACGTTACAGTTCTAAAGTCCATACAACAAGGAGTGGGAGGTTCATCGAGTGTAAGGGCTCACATCATTTCTGGTAACAGATGCTGAGGATATTACCTCATTTTATTTTATTTTTAAAATCAAATGAACTGGGAAGAGCAGCCATTGCCACAGTGGCTTAAGAGATTGGAGAACAGGGCCCAAACTAACCAAATAAATTTCAGTAGGGAAAAATGTCAGATTCTACACTTAGGCAGGAAGAACCAGATGCACAAATATAAGATGGGGGATACCAGTAATATATGTGAAAAGGATCTAGGGGGTCTTAGTAGACCACAAGCTTAACATGAGTCAACAGTGTGATATAGCAGCAAAATAGCTAGTTCTATTCCAGACTGCATCAACAGAAGCACAGTCCCGGTCAAGGGAAGTAATAGTACCACTCTGTTCTGTCTGGAGTACTGTGTCCAGTTCTGGGCATCACAATTTAAGAAGAATGTTGACAAGCAGGAACGTGTGCAAAGGAGGGCAACCAAAATGATCAAGGGTCTGGAAACCAAACATTATGAGGAATGGTTGAGGGAGTTAGGTATGTATAGCCTGGATAAGAGGAGACTGAGAGGAGACATGATAGCCATCTTCAAATATCCAAAGAGTTGTCACATTGAAGAAGGAGCAAGCTTGTTTTCTTCCATAGGACCCCCACCAATGTCTTCGAGGTACATGAAAGCAGATTACAACTAAACATTGTAAAGAACTTTCTGACAGTAAGAGCTGTTTGACAGTGAAACAGACTCACTCGAAAGGTGGTGGATTCTTCTTCCTTGGAGGTTTTTAAGTAGAGGTTGGATTACCATCTGTCGTAGTTGAGATTGCAGGGCGTTGGACTAGATGTACCTTAGGGTTCCTTCCAATTCTATGATGCTATGATTATATGAAGGCATGAGAAATGAGAAAGTAGATAATAACTTTTGTTGAGGAAGCAGAGGACTTTTTCTCCTTTACTAGTCCGCAATACTACAATTGAGTCATCTAGTGAAAGTGATTGGCAATAGATCCTGGGCAGACAAAAGGAAACCTTTATTATTAGCATAGAATTCACTGGCACAAGATATGGTAATAATGACCACTGAGTTTATTTGCCTTTTATCAGGAAATTAGAGAAATCCATGGAGGCTTGGTTTGTTGGCAGATTTTAACCATATAGTTAAATGGAACCTGCATGTTCAAGAGCAGTGTGTTTCTGAATCCCAAAAACATGGAATGGTGATAGTGAGAGGGGCGCCTGGATGGCCACTCCCTGTTGGAAAGGAATATTGGACTAGACCAGAGATGGAAAACTAGCTGCCCTCCAGATGTTGTTGGACGGCAACTCCCACATACTTTATTACCATTGTCAGTGCTGGCTGGGACTAATGGGAATTGGTGTCCAACAATATCTGAAGGGTCACTGGTTCCCCATTCCTGGACAAGATGGACCTTTTGGTCTGATTCACCATTGTTGCTCTTATGTTCATATGACCGCTGCCCTGTGACTGTTTATATTTATGTATGTATTTATTTAAAATAAATAATGCAGCATGACTCATTTTATGTTCTTAATAGATAGCAAATGTGGGCATTTGTACCTGATGACCTTAAAAGAGGTGGAGCATGTTTATTCTGCTAATAAAGAGCTCTAATATGACATTTGTATGTATAGCCATAGTATGAATTACTTAGAAGGTGCGACCTAACTAGATTTAGGCAAATGGGAGCATGGAAGAGGGAAGGAGAAGAGGTTAACTGACTTATTTAAGACATATAATTTTATTCCCTTTTGTGCCTTTGAAAATATATTTAGCTTTTGGAGAGCCATCTCAAGATTTACAGCCAGGTTGTAACATCTGCAGATTTGCAAGTTGGAGTTTGATGCAGCTTGAATCATGGGAGTTGGTCTAATTGGGTAATATTACAAACCCTGCAGTAAAAAATAAAGGGGAAGGGGTCATGTGTTTGCCAGTATGCTCCAATTAGCACTGCTTACACCTATTAATAATAAGCACTGTCAAGTGAGGTGGTAGAAGTGTTTATACAGGTGAGCAGGGAGTTTGTTTCCCTGGAATGAATTAAGTCTCAACCCAACCAAACCATGTAAATAGCTTTTCTTTTAAAAAAAATGTGCCTTAAAACAATTCCTTGCTTGATTGGGAGATGAACAGGGGACATTCAGCTTGATTTTTAAAAATTTCTTCTTTTAAACACCTACAATAGTAATAGGAATTTGCTGCCCATATTAGGCTGGGGTTTTTTCCAGAGAGCAAAGAGAGCAAAGGTGAGTTCATGGTGAGTTCCAGCAAATTTAGAAAAATAGCACTGATGTTAGGCATTGCAAACCAGCCATTCATAGCAAAGCTATGTCAAACTGGTTCACACACCAGGCTCTGAAGTGAAAGTATTTCATTGCTGGATGATTCTCTGGATCTTTGTGGGCAATTTACTTGATTGTGTAACTCTGAAGTTGCAGACATGGAAGACAAGCTGACAGGATCCTTCAAGAAAGCTATGTCTGAGACATAGCTTCTGATTTGTCCAACTTCAGTTATTTAAAATCTATTTGCATCTTACATCTTTTTTATGTTGCTGGTTCTTGGCTGCCCTGTTTTGATGTCTTAACAAGATGAGTCTGCATCGGCCAGTACATCAGTGTTATTATCCAACACAATCCTCCCCATTATAAACCAGTCCCATGTTTGTGGGTAAGGAGCCTGGGTTGCACACATGCTTGTTTCGAGAGAGTGGAGAGAGAGAATCCTTACAGAACAGAACAGAAATACCTGTTATAATAAATTTTTTTTTTAAAAAAAATTTAATTAATTGCATTGTTACATACTTAGCAGTTGGGTTGTAAACTGCCTGCACACCTATCTCTTGTTTCTCTGCACATAAATGGGCTACAGATTTACCTTTAAAAAGTGAAGAGTAAAAAATTGAGTGAGGGGCCTGAAATAGCCCTCCTCCTGGCTAGGTTTCTTGTAAGCCCAAATGGTATTTGGAAGGGATAGATAACAGTCTACAAGAGCATCTGCAGCAAGCAGGTAGTGCCAGACATTGTTGTGTAGCTAAGACAACAAGAGAGGTATGAAGTGGTATGAAGATAAATGATGTGAAGTGGCAGCTGAGATGGAGGTCTTCTGCTAGTACTGGAGGAGGGGGTTATTTGGAATACTTAGTAGCTACCAGCCTTCCATGCACCTTAGTTGGAGGCCTCTGGGGATGGTAGCATGCAGGTAAGGGTTTCTAAATGGTTTTCTACTGGATGCAGTTTTTAACATTTTGAGGGTGCTTACAGTTTTGATATAGGGTCAACATTGCCCTTGCCAGTATACTTGAGCATCCATTCTGTTTTAGTTTCTTTAGTGCCTGAATCAGGATAGAGTAGTTAGTGCAGGATCTGCAAAACCACAAAGCTGCTAGGTAGATAGCAGCCCTGAATGGGGCCTTTAAATTCTCTAGTGAGCCTCAAAGGCCACTCCTGGTAGGAGGCCAGGGTCCTCCTGGTCTGCCAAGCTGTCACTTTCTAACATCTCCCCTTACATGTGACTAGCAGCTGTGGGGCTGTTCCACAATTCCCCTGGCACACACTGGAACTGTCCTGTGGCTGTCCTAGTTAAATGGGAAAGTCACAGAACAGTGGAGATGTGTGATGCGTGAACGCAGCCCATCCCTGCAGCTGGTGCTTCAAGTGTCCCACAGAAATGTTTTCACAGATGGAGAAGTCTTTGACATAAACAGATAATTCTCCCCAGTTGAAGATTTCCTCTGACTCTTTCCACTTATTCATTCAAAGGTCTGCTTAACTGGCAGTATCCAGGCACATGTCTGCTCAGCAACTCATTTCCAAGTCTATGCAAACTTTTGTTTCTTGTGTTTTCAAGATTGTCTTTGATTTCAATGCTCTGCACTGTGCATGATGGCTATATAACACTGCAAAGGCAATAGAATATACTGGAATATACAGTGCGAGTAATAATGCAGTGAGAGATGCTACTTTTCTACTTTTTAAAAATGCATTTACTGTATTAAATGAATCTATACCCTACCTCTCCTAAAAGTGGCTTGTAGAATAATAAAAAAGGAGAACACAGAATCCATACTAAAATAACTCTCATGAAACTGGAATAGCCCAGCAGCAGAAACAAGCATCCAGATAAAACTGCAATAAAAACTAGATTAAAAACAGCAACAATAAATCACAATATACATTGACACTCTGAGTAAAAAGACAGGCGGTGCAGGGAAACATTTTTTACCTGGTATGAAGGACATGGAAATCTAGGGAAGGTATGTTGAAAACCCAGTGCCTTCTGAAGACAGACAAGGGTGCCTGATGTTGGGGCTCTGTGGATCTATATGTATGGACAGGCTTATACAAGACTTGCACCATTACTTCTGTGGAGCCTGGTTAGGTTTAGAAGTATCCCTTGCTTTCTTATCTTCAAGTTCTGTTTCCCAGGATAGTGCTTCTCTCCTAATGTAAGTTTTGTGGAGATATTTTTCACTGAGTAGAAAGGTGGGATACATAAGAATTATTTCTTTTGTGTATTGAAGTATGGTTGGTGTTAGCATTGATGCAAGGAAGGCTTCCTTTTCTTTTCAGTACTGTAGGTGTTTTGTTTGTTTGTTTTTATATCCCTGCTGGCCTTTATTAAAGCTTTTAATTAGTACCTGGCATTGCAATTGAACATTTGCATGTGAGAGATGTGTCTTTGTAACAAGTAGCATTTGATCTTAAGCTGACCTCCAGAAGATTCCAAATTCCTGGAAATTCTTGTTCCAGCAGCATTTGAGTTGTGTTTCTCTTTTGTGTTGAAGCAAATGGTCAATTATAAATGTTCTCTTGGAGATGAGTAGAAAAATATTTGTTTGTTTTCTGACAAATAAGAAGTAAAGCCCCAGGCTCAAGTGGACTGCAGGTATCATTTGGGTACATTCAATCCTCAGATGACTCTCCATGTATGTTTTGCATAACCTGGTAGTGTACATGCAGCTATGCTGGAGTTTTCACTATTCACTATGTTTGTGAATAGTATTAAGAGTATATTGTGCTGCTCTGTTTAGCATAGTAGTGGTTTTAACTTTTTTAATGCTTTTTGAGTGTTCAGGGTATGTAATGAGACATTTTTCTGAATCATTTTTACAATAACCCTGGTGGGTAGGTCAGGGGCACTACTGCAGTCATCCCAGGGAGTGGCCAAGCTTTTACTTTGCTCTCCCTTCTTTCCTCATTGCCTATTTTGTCTTGCAAGTTATTATGGAACAACTGACACTCAGCGGACCTAAGCAGAATTCCACTTCATAATATGTAGAAATAAATTCTCACAAAACAGATAGGCAGATTAGTGTTGGTCATTTTATTTCACACACTCCAGCATTTTTAAAACTTTATTATTAAATGGATTGGTATGTTATGAATCTATTTATGGCATTTATATCCCTCTTTTCTTCCAAGCAGCTCAAGGTGACATCCATATTTCTCCTTCTCCCCATCTTCTCCTCACAACAATCCTGTGAGGCCGGTTAGGCTGAGAGGGAGTGGCTAGCCCAAGATCACCCAGTGCGTCTCAGGGCTGAGCAGGAAATTGAGCCCTGCTCTCCCAGGTCCAAGCCCAGCACTCTAACCTCTAGGCCGCATGGACTCTCCTGGAATCTTGGCATGCTGGCCGTGCGTTCCATGTCACCAAGCAACGGAGGCTGTGACTGTTTGAACTGAGGTTCTGGCATCCTCAGCGTCAAGAGGTTGGCAGAGGTTTGCTGTAGTGACCCTTGCTTATTTAGATTAGAATATGGCATCTCAGAGACTCCTGGAGGTAAGTGAAAGTTGGCATTTCCAGGGGACTTAGCTTTAGGATGTAGAATAATGGTATCACCAAGTTTGGCAAAGAGCTATCAATGGTCAAAAGAAGCTTCTGTTTGTGTTTGTTGGTTTGTTTATTTGAATGTAAGCCTGTGACTAGGGAGTGTCTTGTTTTTTATTTTGTATAAGCCTCTCTGGGAGCCTTTTTGGCTGAAAAGAGGAGTACAAATGCTCTGAATGAATGAGTACTTTCTCCCCATGGCCATCTCTGACCTTCATCTCTTGTTTCGGGTCTTTGGCACCTTCCTTCCTGCGGAGCAGCTCTTGGAGGCCAAGTGCTTCCTGGCCAGTGACCTTGCTGCTGAGAGCACCTTCGAGCCCTTGGACATCTCCCACTTGCTGCAAGAGTTCAGCGGCAAAGCAGTGGAGGTAGGATGCTGCCAGGGTAGGAGAGAAGAATCTCCACCTTGAAGTAGGGGAGTCCACCCCATGCCATTGGGTGGCCATGACACATGTTTGTTGGACCTGGAGGGCTAGTGTTGTGGTATCATAGCCAAGATTAGGTCCTTTTAACAGGAAGAGCAACAGAGCAGAAGCCGAGAAGGCAGGGACAGGCCTCTGTCCTCTAGGCGAGGCAGCAAGGGGTGAGATTGGTGCAGGTTTCCCATCTCTTTTTGCCATCTGCAGAGATGCAGCAGCACAGAGGGGCTGATCCAGATCACTGAGGGATCCTTCTGGAGTGCAGGAGACCAGGGAAGACCAAGCCATTTCCTCTCTCTGTGGCATGGCAGCAAGCAGTAGAGTTCCTGATGGAGCTGGACCACCTGTGGAGGGGTCAGGTTTAGAGGCAAAGCGCCTTTCTGGCCCCGCACCACTGCCCAGAGAACCAAATGGCCCCCTCCATGCAACAATGCGCCATCCCTGAGCCAATGGGTCTGACAGCTGCTCTTGTTTTTCCATTCACTGTGCCTGCAAGAGAATATGGCAGGAGTTTTCTGAAAGAGAGACAGTTACCCCTGTTACATCATATGTTAGGCGGGGTGGGGAGGGAGGTGGCTTTCTTTCTAGCTAAGGATCAGCACTTTTTAAAAGTATTAACTGTGGATTACAAATTTTAAAAAAGCTAATGAGTTTGGCAGAACTGTAATACTGTTTACATTTATCTTTTATTTAGTTAGTTGTACTATATTTATATTATAAATAGCAACCTATATCTGCATAAAATAGAAAATATACATTTAAATTATCAATTAGATGCCAAAAGTTAGAAACAAATAGACATAATAACACAGGGGATGAATAGTGAACAAATGTATTAGTAACTTTAAGAGTAGTTAAAAGTTCAAATGGATCTAATTTTTGCATTTTCAAAACTTGTTGCATACCATCATTCCTACGTCTCTTCCAATAGCTTTGGCAGTTGGATAGGCTAGCAGCTTTGTTACCTGCTCTGCTAAAAAGAACACTTTAGCAGGAAATGGATTTGTGAGAAAGTGTTGATAAGGCAGGGGGTTAGGTGATGTAACTTTTGAGCCTTTCTTAGGGTTTTCATGGACTACTTTTCTGATGCTGGGGCTATATTATTGAAGCTGGATGTCAGTGTGTGACAACTTCATTCAGTTGTAGCCTACTGTAGATGCACTAACCTGCAGAGAAACATTGAATAGTCTTTGGCTATGACACTCAGTTTTACTGTAAAACACATTTACTGTAAAAACAATTCACATTAACACCACTCCAGTTTTCAGAAACATTGCATGCATAAAAGAATTCTTCTCTTTTTTACAGGCTGCCTTTTCTCTTTCTCCTCCTATGAGCACTGTTATTATATTGCAAGTTCTATAGCTTTGTGCTGAAGTCCCTTGAAATGCTTTCTACTTTGTTGGTGGTGGTGTTGAAACCAGAAGCAAAACTACAATAGCACTCTCTTCCCTTGTTGCATAGGCTTTAATGCATTCTGCCATTGGGCTTGCTGGAGTAGAATTTCCATGTTTCCAGTCACTGTGTGAATTCTGGACTTAACACAGAATTTCCTTCCATCTTACACTTAAAATAAATAACATAGAAGAAAAAGAAGGAAGTTGAGAGCATTTATGCCACAAAACTGTGGTACAATGGATAGTGTGTGTGCCTTGGATAAGGGGGACACAGGTTCAAATGCCTGTTCGTTTCATGTGTCACGGGAAAGCAGAACGTGTGTAGTCACAAGTCTTAGTATAGCAAACACTATACAGGACTTTGGACAGCTCCAAGAGGCCCTGTTAAGGCAACTACCACAGTCTCTGTAGGGAGCTAGAGTCAACTGAAACCTTATGCCAGGGGTTGGCAAGGTTTACCGGCCATGGGCCGGATCACTCCCACAGAGATCGTCTGTGGGCCGGACTGGTGCAGCATGATGCCGGAAATCGTGTCTGTGCATGTCCGTGGCGCCGGAAATCGCTTCTGTGCATGCCCAGATGCCAAAAATCACGCCTGCACAGAAGTGATTTTCGGCATTTGGACATGCGCAGACATGGTTTCCGGTATCTGCACGTGCACAGACGCAATTTCCAGCACCGCTCGGCGAGTCCCCGAGCCGCGGTGCGCCGGTTTAGCACAGCACACGGGGGGAACTTGCTGAGCGGGCGGCTCAGTTTGGGGGTGGCTCATGGGCCAGTAAAATGGTCTTCGTGGGCCGCATCTGTCCCATGGGCCGCATGTTGCCGACCCCTGCCTTATGCAGTCTACTAGACCTTCACCTTCCCAGAGGAGCTGGCTGACTGGTGAAAGGGTCCTCTTATTCTGTGGGGCTGGGGAGATGGAGGTGCTGTAGGGGACAAAACAAGGTACTAGTAGTTTTCCATTTGAAAAAATATCTTGAAGCGAATTCTCTTTCCAGTTCTTAACCATAACTTCCCTGGGCCATTGCTCATTACACTGTTCAGCTTTTAAATTGTTCTGGAAAGATGGAGATACACAGGCTAGCTTGCTTTTCAGGTGGGCATATTTATAGGGTTATGGCCTTAGTGGTAGTAGGATCTAGTAGTGGAGAGGGTAGCACTGGGATGAAGAAGAATATGAGTCTCTAGTCCTTGCCAGTGAAGCAGGATCCTCTTCAGAAGCATACTTTCATCTGTGGGTGGGTTTTTAATACCTATCGGAGAGCTTTATGCACAACAATGGATACAATTTTCACATCCTGATCCCTGCACAAAGATTTTATGTTGTAGCAGGCCCATGCCAAGCTTGGGTCAGGAGTCTTGTCTGAATAAAGTTAACCAATTACCGGTAACTTGTGTCCAAAAGACACGCACACAGCGCCAAACCCAGAAGTGCCTAGAAACACATCACCAAAAAGAGTGGGATGAGGGCAGAACATATTGTGTTTAGATGCTCTCCGCTGACACATGCGGGGGCTGTTTATACTGACAGTATAAACTGAAGCAAAATAGCAGCCAGTCCCTTGCAGGGACCCCCCCCCCAAGCCAGCTTAGCCCTCCGAAGCCCAGGGCTAATGTATCCAGCTTCCCCCCCCCTCGGGCCTGTGTGGTGGTGACTGGAGATGCAATCCCAAGCACCACTTGGGGAAGGAATAGTCATAGTACCACTACCAGCAGCAGCAGAAGAAAAAACTTGGTGAAATTAAGGTGTAGTGCTTTTTCTGAGGTGGGGAAAGAATACTTTGGAAAATGTGATGTTGGAAGAGCCCCCTCAGTGGAGTACCAGTGATGAAGTTGGAAAGTATCTCTAGAGTTTCGCTTCTTATGTGGAATCTTCTCCAATGCTGAAGTGCTGTCAAAGCCTTTGTGATATACTGGATAGCAGGTTGGATTTGCACCAGGGAGATCAGGGTTCAAATACCCACTCAGCCATGAAGCTCAGGCAGCAAATGTCAGATGTTATAAAGAATGCTGAGGAAAGCCCCACGTCTTCAGTCCTTGGGTAATTTTCTTCAATCCTAGGTATATCAATACTTGGGATTCGAGGAAAGGTGCTCTGAACACCAATTCAAAAATGCATTCTCCTCCATATTGTAGCCCAGAGCAGCTTACAGCAGTTTAGCCTGAATGCAAAATTATTTCTGTCTCCAAGGTGTTCATAATATCTAATTAAGTAGCTTGAGGGATAAAAGAGTCCAAACACTGTAAAAATGATATTTTATAGACTGAAAACAGAATCATAGATTCTTAGAGTTGGAAGGGACCCTCTCCCTTCCAGAGCAACAGAAAACAAGTATGCTCTCTCTTCCATTTGCAGCCCTTAAGACAGGGGTCCTCAAACTACGGACCGCAGGTCAGATCTGGCTCACCAGGGTCCTGAACCCAGCCCGCCCGGCAATTGCCACCGCCACCCGGCATCTTCAGGTGCAAGAGGCAGGGAGGCAGGCTCCCCCAGGCCCAAGGAAAAAACCCGCTGATGCTGCCGCTGCCTTGTGGGCCAGGCTGGCGACTTCCTCTGTCCATGCGCCTGCTCTCTCTTGCTGCCACATGCTCACTTTCCCCTCACGGGCCTCGGCCGGCTCCCCTTGCCGGCTCCACCTTGGCCCACAAACGCCGCCCCTTTTTGTGAGGCCTGTGAGGCCTAGTCGCCTCTCCTCGCCGGGAAGGGGCGAGCCCTGTCCTTGCGGGCTGAGGGAACACGTTTAGCTCCTGCCGGCCTCCACTCAACACCCTGCAGCCTTGGCGCTCACGTGGGGCTTCGCAGGCCCTCTGCCTCAGGCAGGTCTGTGGGAAGCCTGTGGGCCCCTCAGGCTGCTCGTGGACTACAACTCCCATCAGCCCCCCCGAATGACCTGGTAGCAGGGGCTGATGGGAGATGGAGTCCAGGAGCTGCCTGAGGGCCGCTGGTTTAGCTTCCACAGGGTAAGGACTGGGATGTTGAAGGGAGGCTTTGTTTGCTGGTTGGATTTTGGATTCTGGCTAGGCAGTTCCAGCTGATGGATTTTCGTTTTCGGTAAGGGCTCAGTATGGGCTGTTTTAGCTTTTCGCAGAAAATAAGCAGAGATGGGGCCGACCCAATTAACTTTCAGTTTAATTTTAACCCCCCAAAGTAAAAAAATGTTGTTGTTTTTTAATCATGCTGCTAGGCCACACAAACACAAAAGTTGTGCAGTGTGGTGGGGGTGTTATCACATTGCAGCTTGCAGATGTCGGCGAAGAAACCGCCTTCTCAGGCTTACAATGGGGAATACACAGCACTAAAGGAAAAAGGAGTGGGAGGGAGGAGGTGGAAAAGCAAACCTATTTCTTCATGACTCAGTTCTTGCAAAGAGCAGGTGGAATAAGCCAAAAGCTGCTTGCATCACTTGCTACAACTAGCAGTGACAAATATGCAACTGGATATTGACCATCTCATTAGCCAAAAGCGGGCCCATACTTCCCATTGAAATACTTATAAGTTTATGTTGATTAAAATTGTTCTTCATTTTAAATATTATATTGTTTTTCTTGTTTTGTGCACCACAGATAAAATATGTGCAGTGTGTATAGGAATTTGTTCATATTTTTTTCAAACTATAGTCCAGTCTCTAACAGTGTCTGAGGGACAGTGAACTTGCCCCCTGTTTAAAAAGTCTGAGGACCCCTGCCTTAAGATATTTGAATATGGCTATCAGATCTCCTCTTTTCCAGGCTAAACATACCCAGCTTCTTCAAGCATTTCTCATAAGGCTTGGATTCCAGAGCCTTGATCATCTTGGTTGCCCTCCTCTACACACTCTCCAGCTTGTAACATCCTTCTTAAATTGTGGTGCCCAGAATTGGACACAGTATTCTAGGTGTTGTCTGACCAAGGCAGAATAGAGTGGTACTATTCCTTTCCTTAATCTGGACACTATACTTCTGTTGATGCAGCGAAGAATAGCATTACCTTTTTGTGCTGCTGCATCACACTGTTGACTCATGTTAAGCTTGTGGTACTGCTAGTGTGTCCCCCATCCTATATTTGTGCATCTGGTTCTTCCTGCTTAAGTGCAGAACCTTACATTTGTCCCTACTGAAATTCATTTTGTTAGCTTGTGCCCAGTTCTCCAATCTGTTAAGGTCATTATGAATTCTGATTCTGTCTTCTGCGGCATTCGCTACCTCTCATCTGCTGGTGCCATCTGCAAATTGGATGAGCCCCACCCCCCACTCACCCCCCACTTCATCCAAGTCATTTATAAGATGCTGAACAACAGTAGGCCCAGGACAGAACCCTGCAGTACCCCACTTGTCACTTTTTTCCAGGATGATGAGGAACCATTAGTACTCTTTGGGTTCAGTCAGTCAACTAGCTACAAATCCACCTAACAGTTACATCGTTCAACCCATATTTTACCAGATTCCTCACGAGAATATCATGGGGGACTTTGTCAAAAGGCTTTGTCAAAAAATTACAACGGAAGATGAATAAAAAAAATTAAAAGCACCACTGACCCCACCTCACTCCACCTCAAGCAGTAGCACTAAGCTGCAAACTTTCCTTTGTTCTTGAACTAATAAATTGCAATACAGAATTCCATCTGGCTACCATCACAATGCACAGCAGAAGTAGCCAACATGGAACTACACCTCCTGACCTTTGGCCATGCTGACTGGGGATGGTGGTAGTACAACAACACCTGGAAGGCACCAGATTGTCTACTTCTGGCCTACAACATACTTCACATAGCATTAAAAATGTGTGTGTACACCCCCCCTAAAGACCCATACTACACCTTACCTATTCAGTTCCATCCACTTAAAGTGCTTTCTGTGGCATCTATTCTACACTTATTCATTTTCTCTTTTTGTTAGCTGACAGCCATCAGACAGATGCCTTGGTGAAACTGAGGAGCCAGGCATGGCAAGCAATATTACCATCATCCTCTTCCCCTACCCCAAATTTTTCATCTCAGTGATGGATTGAATTTCTGCATTGTGGGATAGGTAGAATGGAGACTAGAGTTCTGTCCCAGGTGTGGTGGTGATTCATTTGAAGCATTTCTAAGAAGGGAGGTAGATCTTTGCTCCCAGGTTCTGCAGTGCTCCTCTTGCAACATTAGTACCAGTTACTGTGTGTGCTCTTCCATCATACCCTAGTTTATCTTTGGTTTTCAGTTAATTCTTCCCACATGTCCCCTCCCCCCTTGCCAAGATTTCCTGTGTTTTTTTATGACTTGGCCTTATCATTGCAAGATGCACCAACCACCACCTTTGTGAATCTTTTTACGTCTTCTAAGTCTAAAGCAACTCTGTTTTTTGGTAGGGGCATCTCTGAATGTGGAAATAAGCCATGTAAAAATTGCTACAGAATTTTAACACATGATCTTTTAGAAAAAGTCAGATAAAAATAAATGGGTTAGGATACTGTTGTTGTTCTTTACTTCTTTTTTAAGTCTTGTTTAAACATTGATAAAATCTATAGAAAATGGTTATCTCCAAAAGGCACCTGTCTTGACAGCCCAAACTGCCCTTCCATGTCATCTATCCATAACATTTAAAATTATTCTCCACCTGTGGCATGTGGCAAATTGATTAAAGAAATTTCTTGCCAGAAAACCCTGTGGATGAAGTGACTCTGCAACTCAAGCAAATGAGCCAAGCTGTGTGTTATATTAGAAGGCCAAAAACATAGAAAGTCAGTGTCGAGTGGCTATGAGTTGGGTTCTGAGCATGAGCAAATATCTGTTGTTTAAGAGCAAAGAGCCAGTGGAAGGGAGTGAATACTCCCATCACTCTTCCTCGTTTCACTGGGGTACCTGCCTGATTGCTGTTGGCAAACAAAATGCCAATATGAATAAATTTGGGGAGTGCCTGCTGCAATTTGGAAATGCATAAGCAGAAGTATGTACAAGTGTGTCTGTTTTCACACATGTGCAGAAGATTGTTCTGTCACTAATTTGGTAATCTGCAGTTACTATAATGGTTCCAGAAGAGGATGAGGGTCTTCAGAATTTCAGTTTCTGGGGCACAATAATAAAATCTTGCTATTTATAGGTCATGTACCAATTGATTCTCATCCTAAAATGTGTCACCTGAATGATTCTGCAATGTGGTTGGCATGGGAGAACCTGCAACCTTTGTTGGAGAATTTGCAGTTTGCATTCCTCTTGTGCCAGTTTTGGGGATTCCTGTTGACAAATTCTTCATTTTCTTTGGTCGGAAGGAGGATGGGTTTCATGCTCATTATCCCCTGCTTTCTTGAAACCCCTGCTGCCTTCATCTGTGCCTGTGTAGATCTGAGCCTCTCTATTCATTGCAGGCGCAATGGTAGAATATGTTAATTGCAAATAAATGCCCTTTTGAAAATCTTGTTGTTTTTTAAATGATGACTTTATAGCATGAAACATGCTTGTCCTTTCCTTACATGTGTGACTCCCAGTCTGCAGCATCTCAGATAGAATACACAGGCTGTGTTTCCAGGGTGGTGGTGGGGAGAGAGAATGAGCTTCCCTTTATCTTTATTTATTTATTAATAAAAGACAAAATGCCTTGGGGAAACAAAAGGTCTTAATGGCTGGTGCTTGGTATCCTTGACAACAGTCCCCAAAGAATATTACATTAGGGGCATGGGAGAACTTTTAAAAAAATAAGTAATGGAATTCCGTCTCCGTGATGCTTTTAGTAGTCATTTCGGCCACGGTGCAGCGAGGTCATAAGCTGAGCTCGGTGAAGGGAGCCAGAACATGAAATGATGCTGAGAGAACGTCTGGGAGATGAGAGGTACAGAATTACAAGCGAAAGTGCAGGCCTGCTGAGGCAATTACAGCTTAATGGGGTCATTTGGAAGGCAATTGCCAGGGGTTAATGTAGTATGGAGAGATGAGGTGAGATTGAAGTGAAATTTGGGGCTGGGAATGTGTTAAGATGAAAGATCAGAGTGCAGTGGATTCTGCAAAGCACAGGAAAAAGGTTTATAGCATGCAAAAAAAGGGGGGTGGGGAAGTAAAAAAAAAATAGAATAAATAGTAGGCCAGCTGCTTCCAAATAAGTAAATAAAATCTTGAAGTGGACCTTCTTCTATTTGGATATCTCTGTTCGGAACTGATTCTTCTCTAGAAAAAGCACATTAATGACGAAGAGTTGATTTGATGTCAAAGTTCTGCTGTGGACAGACAGAAAATGTTTGCAGCCCACTGAGTGCTGCCATGCGTTTCTCCAGCATCGCCCCCTCTTGAAATGAACGGAGATTGCGCAGAAGCAACACTTAGTGGATTGCAGTAAATGTGCTTGCGGTCTTCTCATTATTGTTCTTCCTCTGTGCAGTCTCAATCATTCTTAGCTGTGCACGCCTGCTCTGTTGTACGCTTTGGGTATTTATTTTGTAAGAATTCACTGTTTTGGAACTAAAAAGTGAGACACAGGCCCACATACATATATTTTGATGTATTTTCAGTGGATTCATCACATTATCTTTTCAGGCATTAAAATAATAACTTGCAACGTGTCAAAATATTACAAGAATGTAAGCTAGCATACTCAGAGTGTGAGTATTTTGGTGTGCTTAAATATTACAGGTGTTTTAAATTAAAAACGTCAAACCATGAAGGCATAATGGAAGTAATCTGTCTCTCCCTTTTTAAAAAACAAAACAAAAAACCACACAACACCACCCATAGCTTTAAACTGCATCTAGCATGTTTGGCTTTTCCTCATTGTGAACAAGGGAAGTTCATAAGAATTCAAAGGACAAAAGAGATCATTATGCCTTGTTACCTCAGCTAGTTCATTACCTTAATTGCTGAGCGTAATCCGGGCTTGGAAGAAAACTCTAGGGCTTTAAGGAGATCAACAGAGGCACCTTATGGCACAGAAAATGGAAACGCTTTCGTGTTACCACTGCTGTTCCAGGAGCTCTAAACCTTGATCAAAGGCTGAACTTTTCTTAAGGTCGACCATGTGAAAATCCCACTAGAGCTGTACCAAGCGCTGAACCGTAATGAAGTGTAGTAGGTTGAGCACCATTTCTGTTTAAATGTGTGACCGTCCTGGATCACTGGCTAGTGAGAGCACATTATCATCCTCTCAGGTGAAATTTTAACATAGTTATATTTAGCAAGGGATAATAGTCTCTTTGGTGCTCTGTAGATGGCATGGACTAAAGAAAAACCTCAAAGCATACAAAGCTGCTGCAGGTTTTATTTATTTTATTCATTTTGAGCCAACATAGGGCAATCTAATTGAACTCAGTATCACTTTCCAGTTGTAGTGTGCTCAATATCTCTCTAGCTGTATGCACAGTGAAGTATCTTGCAGGTAACCTTGGAACACTTGCATACATGATACTCATTTGCATGTTACTTTTGTTTACTTCTTTGTGACCTCAGTGTAGTCCAGCAAGCAGTTCATTGGCCATGTAGAATACAACTCCGGAAGAGCTAAGGAGCAGGCTGTCCTGCTCCTACCCTTAGGAAGAGCTCTGTGATTCTCTGTGCATGCCTCAAAGTAGCAGGATGAGTGCTGCCCTTCTCAGTTCACTTGACAGCTGCAAAAACAGTAGCAGTAGCTCTAAGCTTTCTTGAGGTAATTACCCTAGCAAGCTTTCACTTTGTAGCCTTTTAGGCTATGTCTTGCCTCTTTTATCTCTAGTTTTCATTGGGGATTTTTCCAGCCACTGTGGGTAACACCACTAAATTTTACTTTTTTTTTGTTTATGGGAATAGATTACCATAGCTCACTCACTTTGTGTCCTGGCCTCCCTCCAAGGACCACAGAGCAGCATACATGGGTCAGTCTCCTATCCAGAAAACTGGCTAGTCCTAGATCTGCTCAGCTTCAGAGATGGCGCCTTCAGACCATTTCTCCATAATTACTGAAAATAATTCAGCAGAGTTTTGGAAAGGTGAAAATAAATCATATTAATTGTAACCATATCAGAGCAAATTCATGGGTTTCCACCCTCATTCAAGCAGTGAGAAAAAGCTTTTAAAAAACCAACTTTGAGAAAATTATCCAGTTGTCCCATCTGCTGACCCAGTTCTGACCCTTAACAGTTGTATATTTGGGGGCTTTTAATTTTTTTTAAAAATACAGTAAAATGAAACCATATGACCTTTAAAAGCATGGTTGAGTAGCATTCATTTTACAACCATCAAAGCAACTCTTTACTGTTGTAAGGTAGGGAAAAATCAATGATGCAATCTTTTTCCTTTTGCCTCGTGCAATCCGTAATTGAAATGGAAAATCAAATGAACGGCTAACAGATAATTGTTTTATCAATATTCCTTGCCTGCCCTACAAGGGTCAGCCTGGAATGATCATGAGGCACGGATATGATGAGGACAAAATGTGAAATTGAACAGCAAGGAGGCAATAAATCAGTCTTGACAAGAAAGAGTGACCAGCATGTAGCCTTTGCAGGCAGCTTTGGGGACACTTTTTGTCTCAGGTGTCTACAGTGATTTGAAAATGTGAGAATATAATATTTGAAGCTCTACTCCTGGGTAAACAAGAGCAGACTATTTTGAGGCAAAGACAGCATCAAACAGGCAGTCTGTTTTTCAAAAATGTTAAGGATAGAGGACATTGGAGGGGAATCACATTGTGGAATAATAGAATATCCTGAGCTTGTAATAACAGAGCATCCCTCATTGCTCTGGGGGCTGGGGGGGGGTAGCAAGTCAGGGCAGCACCTTGTACTTAAAGACACATTTTGGTTTTCTCTGCCTTGTACCCTAGTAGGATATTTCTGATCCCCAAAGCATATAAGGAAGATATATTTAATTTGCTTTGTTTTCCTTTTAAGAAGGCCTGGCCACTGGCATTTTGTTAGCCATTGTGAGAACAGGATATTGGACTAGATGGACCACTGGCCTGATCCAGAAAGCTCTCATGTTCTTAGGTCAGTTTAGAAATTCTTCCATTTCCCTCCTTGTACACTGTCATGTTTTTGTTTTTGTAGACTTAGGTGTACGTTTTGCCTAAACCAGTATGGCTGGGTGTGTCATTTTGAAGACCTCTAGATGTACTTAGATCCTAAGCTGGAATGGTAGCACCAACAAGGGCCCCTGGGTACTCATATAATGGACACAGCACATACCTTTAACATTTTTCAAGCTGCTAGTTTTTTTTCTTATATATGAACATAAAAATAGTCCTGCTGGACTGCCCCGAAAGCTCATCTAGTCTAGCATGCTGTTTCCCTTAGTATCAACCAGATCCTATACTATGGGGCATTCCAAGTGTGGTTATACAATCACTTTGTATAAAAGCATTACAATATTATCAGTTTTATTGTTTGATTCCTTTCTTAATGACCCTAGCATGAACCCCTTTCATAGCTTTGTCACTGCCACCTCAGACCCCATCAGTACAGTGGTACCTCAGGTTAAGTACTTAATTCGTTCCGCAGGTCCGTTCTTAACCTGAAACTGTTCTTAACCTGAAGCATCACTTTAGCTAATGGGGCCTCCTGCTGTTGCCGCGCCGCCGGAGCCCAATTTCTGTTCTTATCCTGAAACAAAGTTCTTAACCTGAAGCACTATTTCTGGGTTAGCAAAGTCTGTAACCTGAAGTGTATGTAACCTGAAGCGTATGTAACCTGAGGTACCACTGTATATACGCGCTTAGGATTTTTTGCCCAATATGTGTCACTTTATACTTCCTTATATTTAATTGCATTTGCCATTTTAATATCTATTCATGCAGTTTCGAGAGATCCTTTTGAAGCTCCTGGCAATTACTTTTTTTAATCTTATCACTCTAAATAATTTGGTGTCATCAGTAAACCTGTCCACTTCACTACTCACCCCTAATCCTAGGTCATTTATGAGCAAGATAAAAGACACTGGTCCTTATACAGATCCTTGTGAGACCACACTTTTTACATCCTCACTGTGAGAATTGCCATTTATTCCTAGTATCTGCTTCCTGTTCTTTAATCAGTTACTGATATATAGAGGAGCCTGTATTTTGTGCACAGAAAGACTTGTGGCAGACCAAACTTTAGACATTTTCCCCCCTGCAGAGACTGTTGCATGTATAGACCCTGCATATATTATCTTCTAGCATGGAGAAACCATACACACAGGGTGGGGAAGTCAGCCATTTCCCCCCATGCATCTTTAAGGGGAAGTGTCCATAGTTCTTAGTACATGGGGAGTAGAGTTCACTTTGTGTCATGAACTGCTCCTCCATGTGGGGAGCCCATGTGAGGCTCTCTGGGAAGAACCTTATGTGTTGATTCCATCCAGGCTGGCCATTGGTTCCTCCTTGGCAGCAAGGATGATGCAAAACTAGGTAGTGTGAGCAAGTGTGATCTTGAGCTGCCTAATGGCCTCTCAATTTCCTCTTAAAATGATACATAAATAAGCAGTCCCTTCAAAATAGCTGGATTCAGTAAGTTCATTTTTTGATTTAACTTTTAGAAATTCTGTAATCGGTTTGTGTTCCTGAGTGGGTTGTAAGTTTAGGGGTCCTGTGCAGATAAATATTTCTTATCTTCTTTATTTGATTCGGAATAAGTGGTCTGAAACTTGATCACTTGCTTGAAATCAGATGCCAGAAATAAATAAGGGCAAGTCAAAAATTACTTCCATTTTTAGAAGTAGAGTTCAGAAGAAGGCAGGACAGGAAAAATGGCTAGGACACCTGGATATTAGCACAGAGTCTTTAAGAGCACATCTTACACAGAACAGGCCAAAAAGAAAAAAGAAAAACAAAACAAAGCTGGCAGCTGCAATATTTTCAGTATGGCTAGGATGTCCAGGGCAGATTTGCTTTTATACAGCTTCATGTCATATACCTAGAAAGCATCTGTCTGTCTTAAAAACTATCCATATAAAAACATTTGAAGAAGCATTTTTCTTCTCTCCATGTGAAAGTAAGTGAAAAGGGAGTTTACAGATGCTGAGAAGGGAATATAAGCATGCATCCCACTTCTTCCTGAGTTTTTGCTCAGTGTTACTTTTATAGACTGGACGGGGTTACTAACACTCAAGTATAAGTGTTGGCTTTGATTCACAGGACTATGAGAAAATGCCATTTCACCTTATGTACATTTGAATTTTTGTTCAAGCTAGTGGAAGTCTTCTTGTAGTGCAGCAAATAACATCAAGGGCTGCATTATATTATGACATGGCGATTAAGGAAGATCCAGACTGTAGCATATGAAAATAGTGGGCCATAAAAGGTTTTGAAAAGTGGTTGTACAAAGTCTTGAGCAAATAAATGAACCTCTCTGCATTTGGCATCACATATTGCCACATGATGCTTTTCTGCTACCCTTTTGTTTTGGATCCAAGTAATTCTTATGTAGTTAAGTTTATAGGCACAAGAATACCTGACAATTGGGGTCTAGTAAACAAAAGCTTATGCCACTATAGATCTATTGGTTTTTAAGTGCCATTGAGCACTTTTTGTCTTCAATCAGAGCATCACCTCCGATACCCCAGCAGTTTGAAAGCATACCAGTGCAAGTAGATAAATAGGTACCACTGCAGCAGGAAGGTAAATGGTGTTTCCGTGCACTCTGGCATTCATCACAGTCCTCCATTGCACCAGAAGCGGTTTAGTCATGATGGCCACATGACCTGGAAAGAGCTGTCTGTGTACAAACGCCGGCTCCCTCGGCCTGAAAGCAGAGATGAGTGCCGCACTCCATAGTCACCTTTGACTGGACTTAACCATCCAGGGGTTCTTTACCTTCACCTTACCCTGGGAATGTTATCAATTAAAAACAACAACACCATTTTGGATGGGTGATTTTTAAGATTACTTTTTAATGGTTTTTACAATTTATTTTTGCACTACCAACTGCTACTTTGCAGATGACATAGTATATACATATTAATTAAACAAGCTATCAGATTTCCACTTTTTGCAGCCGAAGTGTGGGAATAGGAAACCTGTGGCCTTCCATATGTCATTAGGACTCCAATTTCCATTAACCGCAACCTGCATAGTTGATGAACAGGAATGATGGGAGTTGTGAAAGAGGAGGTATGTAGGGATGATAAGGTAGCATTTAACATGCTTTGAGGGAAGCAGTTTGAGTGCAAACTTCTAAAGACAGCTGCTAGTTAGTTGGCTTGGCTCTGAAAAGCAGAAGCTGGAATTCCTCCCTCTGCTATCCCAATGTACTTTCAATTGGACTTGAGGTACATAATTTTTCTTCTGGAGTGCAGTTGGTCACACTACCCCAAGTCTGGACTCTAGCAGCCTAGCCTTCCTACACTGATATTGCACACCCCACAATTCCTGTTTGTAAGCCCTTCTATAAGTTTTAGCCTATGGCATGGAACACATGTGTTGTGTTACAGAACTCAGTAGCAGTCAGTGCTCTGGGTCAAATATGGAGTGGATATCTTGTGCCTTCACTCTGCTTTCCACACACACATCCCTGTGTGTCACTTTCTGCAATCACTGTCCTTCATGTCCTTGAGGCTGACATAGTTTAAATACAAGCCTCTCCAATTTTATCAGCTGTTTAAAAATAGTTCAGGAGCAACTCTGAAGGACATCCCCACCCCACCACCCCAGGTGATCTGTGCTGTTTTTGCTAAAAGAGCTGCATTTCCATTCCTTGTGCTGGGCAGCTGAAGGTCTACTTTCTTATCCTAAACATGCATGGCTTTTTTTTAATCATACCCTTCCTCAATCTTGAAAGATAGTCGTGCCTCCCTTTCTTCTCTCCCTGGGGCAGGAAGCCTGTACCAGCTGTGTGATCCTTACATTCAGTAACTGCTTCCATAAAAATATTTGCTGAGCATATGGTGCGTATAGGCATTCCAAATAAACAGCATAAATCCAGGTGTATGGGAGTGCGGTGGTTACAGTCCATCATGCCATTAATGCTCTTTTCAGAAATGCCCGGAGTACGTATTTGCACCATGGTGCCTAATGGCTCCAGAGAAGCTGTTCGAACTGTCAGGCTATTAATCTGCCTTTTTAATGGTTCTGTTCTATGGATGAATGTTTGTGTTTTTATTTATCTCACACACACACACACACACACACACACACACACACACACCATGACTGGATTTGCTGTAAAGAGCCTTGATGTAAACACTGAGAGCATTCCTGAAATTCTCATTTTAATAGAACACTATTAAAATATAAACTCCCAACTTTAAAAGGGGGAGTTTTCCATCTCCCCTTCTTCTTCCTTAACACCTCAGATTGTGCCTCCTGGCTCTAAAAGGGATGCCAGGCTCAGCAGTCCGTTGAGATGATCTTTTAAAAATCTCTAAATATATTTTGATGAGAGGGCCCAGCTGCTGCTGCTGCTTCCCAGCAATTTGAAGACGGCTTTCATCAGCTGCTTGGTGATTTTCAGTGGGAAAAGGGCTGGCTTTCATTGATGTATTCCATATCTCCAGATTCCTACAGAAGATGATGAAGCACTAGAATGGTTTCAAGAAGAAAGTAAATGGTACTTCATGGGTTTTGTAAGATTTCTTTTTTAAAAAAAACATGGAAAGTAAAGAGGTGTTTTGACTTGGGCAGCTTTGAAATAGGGCAGCATTTTCTCTCTCCATTCTTGTTTGCTTGCTCCAAGACGAACCTGCTCACCTTTTAAGTTCAGTCTCTGAGACCTTATTCTCTGCTCTCTCCATTCACAAATGGGTTCAAGCGGCAGAGGTTTCTCAGTAATAGCACCATAATGATGGAACTTACACCCTGTGTGTCATGGATTGGCTGGATGCAGAGGAGTAGTGGGAGGGACCACTGAGGAATCCCCAAGGGAACCCACAGGGGCTCAGAGCCAGGGGATTGGTGGTGGGATGGTGATGTGTGGTCAGAAGGAGAAGAGGGAGCAGATTGGGAGAAGGAGGTGCTGGAAGCTGAAGAGGCAACAGGGTTTAGTGAGCAGGAAGAAGCTGGGCAGAGAGCAGTTCAAGCTCAGAAGCAGAAGAGGAGGTGGGCCAAGAGACAGGGATGAAGCAGGCTGCTGAAGAAGCCAGGGAGTTTACCCTTCCTGCTGCAACCGGCTTCCCTTCCCCCGGTCATCTAGAACATGCAGGTAAATGAAAAGTATGGAGCACTGAGACACAAGGTGACAGAGTCTTAGGCTGTTGGGGGAGGGACCAGGAGAGGAGCCTTAGCAGTGGGAAGACAGGGACCTTCAGTCCTCGCAACTGCCTCATTGGGGCAAGACCTACTGGGAAGAGTTTCTGGGAAGGGTTAACGTCACTGACAATGGTGTTTTTATTGCTGACCTACTCCTGATTTTGATTTTGATGTAGTTTTGGTATTGGTACCTTTTATTTAAGTTACTGTTTACGGTAAATGGATTGCTAATAAAGTGAAATGATATGTGGGTGGTCAATCCTCCACTATTGTACTATTACTGCATAAATTACATGATGCACAGCACACCAGCAAATAAAAAGCACCCAGTCTGGGACGACCCTAAAAACAAAAAGAGAGAGCTTATCTGCTCTGGAGCTGACGGAGCTGACAGTAGGAAATAGGGTGGGTTAAAGGTTTGGTTCCTAAATAGAGAGAACCTGAAAGCTTGTTGGAAGCCATTCATGTAATGTGCAGATGTGTAGAGGGCAACTGACCATCTTGGTGATAAGAGTTTGCTCAGAGGTCTTTGGAATTACTTGACACACCCTAAAGAAAGAGGTACATGTCACAGGGATGGTTTCTGGCAATTTTGGTGAAACCTCACACTGAAAAACAATGATTGCAGAACCTTCACTAAGGTGAATCAATGGTCAAGTCCTGAAGAAGATTTTTTTGGTAGTACAGTATTTAGGTGTTTTATGAATTTGGGTGCTGGTTAATAGTTCTTAGAAACCAAAGCAGTCAGTGTTGCTGTGGTCTTTGTGTGTTCTGCAAATACTTGCAGAAACCCAAATCTTTTAACAAGTTTTTTTTTCCAAAGCAGAGAGAACTGTTCTTCATGCATCAAACTGGAGAAGTCTTCAGCTTATATTTTAATGCATGTTTCATTATGTGTGTTGGCTTTGTGTGTGTACCTATACTTAATATTGTAACACAGTGTTGTCTGTTTATTTAGTGGCTGGCTTTATATTTTTATTTGCTGTTTTGCTGTTTATGGCTGTTTAGAACTGTGTTTTCTATTTGAAAGCCATCTTGAGCCATTTGCAGTGAAAGATGAAATAATTTCTATAAATATATTTATAAAATGTTCACCATGTGTGTTGCTCTTTACTGAGTATTGTAAACATAAGAGATCCCTGCCCTTGAAGAGCTTGCCATCTAAATTCAGACTGAGAAGGGATGAATTTGAGCAAATGGAGTTACAAGTGCTTAGCTTTGTTTCTGTTGCGGGGCAGGGTGAGGATTAAGGGCTTTGCATAAGAGGTAGGGAGGTTTTCATTTCAGATTTAAATTAGTGGGGTGTGGGGAAGGCAGCATGTTGTAGGTGTTCTGAGAGATACAGTGGTACCTTTATTTAAGAACAGCTTAGTTTATGAACAACTTGGTTTAAGAACGCTGCAAACCCAGAAGTAGGTGTTTTGGTTTGTGAACTTGGAATAAGAACATGTGAGGCTTCCTGTTGAGTGTGTTCCATTTGTAAATTGAGTCCCCCGCTGCTATGGGAAAGCACACCTTGGTTTAAGAACACTTTGGTTTAAGAACGGACTTTTGGAACAGATTAAGTTCGTAAACCAAGGTACCACTGTATAATTCCAGGCATATGGGGACAGCAAGGGAGAGTGAGTAGACTTGTGAATTCAGAGATTTCACTTTGGTGTTGGGTCTATAAACTTTTGTATACCAAGCAGAAAAGGTGTACCATATAACACCATTTAAGGTGTGTTGATAATCCTATATTTTGCCTTGTCACACCACCCTCCAGACATGCATGCATCCTCAGGTTCTGATGAATAAGTGGTATGTGCTCCAGGGGTGGTTTATGGGTCTTGTTGAACCTAAACTACTTTTGCTTGCAAGATGCAGGGTGGAATGACATTGTGCATTTATGGAATCTTTGCTGGGTTGAGAAACATGATTAAGGCCAATCAATTCTTTCTCTGTTGACAAGGATGAGTGGAAGATTTGGCACCCTGCTGCATACTTGGGAGCAAATACTATGTGCTACTAGGAAAACTTTGCTCTTAGCATACTAGCATATCTCAACTCCCAAGACACTTGTGATGTGATGGTTTTGATAGAGAGCCTTGTAGACACAAATTACAGAGAATAGAAGAAACTTGGATTTGCATATAGTAATTATATGTCTAGATTAAAGTTTAGACATAATAATTATAATTGCATGGAATCATGGACTCATAGAGTTGGTAGGGACCACAAGCATCATCCAGTCCAACCCTCTGCAATGCAGGAATCTTTCACCGAATGTTGGGTTTGAACCCACAGCTCTGAGTCTCATCCTCTAGCAACTGAGCTGGCAAGTGGTCATACCAAGCATCTCACATTTATGGGGAAGACTGTGACCAGTTGGCCTGTGTGTCTGCTTGGTCTGCTGTCCAGATGCTAACTGCTGATGGGCCACACTGAGGCTTCTGCTCTCTTTTTCTCTTCAAAGCAGACTTGGAAGGGATAGCCCTTCAAATAGAGGACATATTCAAACACAGAAACATTGTAAAGTAGGGCATTCTGGCCATCTCACTTAAAGGAGGGCTAAATTATCTTTGTGGTGCCAGACTATTCCTCTGTGTTCACTCTAGCACTATCTCCTGCACTTGTATGTTGTTGTTTTAGCATAGCTTGGCCAGTTTTTGCTGGTAAGCTCCATGCCTATCGTATGTAGTGATGACATTGTTGAATACCTGTATTTTTATTTATATATTCACATTCCATTTTCCCCAAAATGCAGGGCTTTAAAAGTTAAAAGCAGCATTTTGAATTGGGCCTGGAAGCAGATTCACATCCAGTATAACTGATGTACAAAAGGTTAACTATACAGCTGGAATGGGGGTTGTTAGCTTTCAGGGCTGAAAACCAGAGCTCTTTTCACTGGACTAGCTCTAGAAATGATGACATAGGTTACCCCTTCCCTCATTGATACTCTCTTCCCACCCCTTTCCAGGCACAAATTTTATATATATATATATACACACATACACATACTTCTGATTTAAAATCAACTCAGTATTTAAATTAAATTGGCCTGGGATTTAGTTTAAAACAATTTTAATTGACAAACATTTTGTCTCTTGTACTATATTAGTTTGCAGGAACACAATGGTAGTTACAGTAATCTCCTCTCCTCCCTCTTTCCTTTAGTATTCAGTATACTTAGGAAAACAATGTTGCGTTAACTTAATATGGCTTGTAAAAATTGGTGATGAAAAAACAAAGTCAAAACAAAATTAGTGCACAAAAATCAACATTCTAAATCAAGCTAAAAGTCTCTTCCCATTTTGCTCACTATCCTCCTTGCAGAGCATTGACAAAAATATGAAATTGATTTGGTTGAAGGGTGTTAAAGAGCCGACAGCCAAATGTCACAAACAATGAATGGCTGCAGTGTTGAAAAAATCAATAGGGAGGTTAAAGCTGGTCTTGAGGAAGACTTGGCAGACTGCTCTGTTCCAGGAAGATATCTGTCTTCTAGCCTTGGTTGCATGATCAAAAGGAAAACTTGAAAGGTTTAATGAAGGAAGATACTATAAAATCTGACAACAGAAATATAGACACCGTGGTAAACTGCAGTGCGCATCAGCAAGAGCAGCTCGTAGATACACTTTTCAGTCTGAAAAAAATATTATCGGTAAAGATGTCAAGGGGTGGGGGTAGGTGGGGAAATTAGTGCACACTTTCCTTGCTTTCTTCATTGGGATAAACACCAGTTTGTGCTGTATGTTTGTTCAACAACATAGCAAATGTATAGTGCAAAATAATTAGCATGTTAATTAGGAAACCATAATATTTCCAAATCATGGCATGCTGAGTGTGCAGGTCTAAAATACAGTGGTACCTCTGGTTATGAACTTAATTCATTCCAGAGGTCCGTTCTTAAGCTGAAGTCGTTCTTATCCTGAGGCGTGCTTTCGCTAACGGGGCCTCCTGCTGCGCGCGTGTCTCTGGCGCAAGATTTCTGTTCACATCCTGGGGTAAAGTTCGCAACCAGGAGCAGCTACTTCCAGGTTAGTGGAGCTCTTAACCTGAAGTGTTCTTAACCAGAAGCATTTGTTACCAGAGGTGCCACTGTAGTGATAGCACTTGGGGTCAGAGGTAATGTTTATAGGAAAATAAGGGGCACAAATTGACTATTAAAAGCATTATTCTGACACGGCACATTTTACAAGTCTACTAGAAAATCACGACCTTCATCCCAGACACATTGGGGGTCCATCCTTTTTTAAAGGGGGGGGGAAAGGGTTTGAAGTAAAGCATAGTGAGTCTTAAGCAACATTTTCAGTGTGTTGTCTTTAAACACTTAAATAGGATGCTTATCTGTCTTTCCCCTCTTGTTTCTCCAAAAAGACATACATTCAACTCAGTATTCAGGTTAAATATTACACAGCTTTCACCAAAACTGTGTTAAACATGTGCAAACATGCACATGCATTTCACAAGACTATGTAGGTTTCCTTGTCATCTGTCAGATCCAGGGAAATCTCTCTCTCTCTCTCTCTCTCTCTCTCTCTCTCTCTCTCTCTCCCCCTTCACCCTCTTTCCCCCCTCCTCCTAGAAAAATGAACTCATTAGTTTAAAACTCCCTAATGCCACATTTAGCTCAAACAGCGAAGATGATAACCTTTTTTTTTATAAAAAAAAAAAAATGAGGGGAGGGTGAGAGGAGAGAGAAGTCATCTGGCAGGTTTTTCTGCAAGTGGTCGCCTTAATAAAAATGCCCCCTACTTTGTTGGGATGGTATTTGTAGGGCTTCTGCCATATGTTACTTTCCTTTTTAGCTGGGATTATGCCATCATTATTGCTGATAAAAGCTGTTTACTGCCTTGGCAAAGGAACGATGCTTGGAGCAGTTTTGGAAACTGCTATTCAGTTTACAACAAAGTGTATCTTGTGCCAGATGCTGGGATCCTGGGCCTTTTGTTATATTTTTCTCATTATTGGATTTACTCATTGTTTGGCTGTGTCTCCTTTCATCTTAACAATAGACTGTGTTGCTTTTTGTTTAAATACACTTTCATTTTCAGTAGGTTAATTCTGGGCATATTACATCCCTAGAAAGCTGTTTAGATTATGGTGTGTGTGTGTGTGTGTGTGTGTGTGTGTGTGTGTGTGTGTTTGAAATTGCTGCTTTCCAGGAACATAGCTTGTTAATGATGGGCACTCGGTGCTCTTCAGGATGCCTTTGCTTTGTGGGCTGTGTGCCAGGCATGCTGGTTTATCATGTGGCTGCCATCGTACTGTGGATCATGGAAGTCAAATTCCTGAGGACAACATGCTTCATTTGACCAGAAATAAGTTTCTAGTTCTTGGAGCTTCTGAAGAGTCTTTAAAATAGCAGCATCTGCTGGAAGCTCTCATACTACATGGAGGTGCTGCCAGGTAGAAGCTAAGTGTGTGTTGAGGAGCTACCAGATAAAAACTCACCTGTATATATTGTGTAGCAGACTAGTATTCTCTCAACCTTGGCCTTGCTTTCTCCTAATACTAGAACCCAGAAAGAAACTATGGAGCTGAATGGTGTGACCTCCAAGATGGATAGAATAAAATATTTTTTCTTCACATCACGTATTTCAATTGCAAAACACCTAGATGCATGATATGATGATGCCAGCCATCAGTTTCAATGGCTTTCAAAGGGGGATTAGATGTTTCTGTGAAGGCTAAGGCTTTCAGTAGCTACTAGGCACAGTGATTATATACCACCTCCAGGATCAGAGGCACATTGCCTCTGATTAGTTCATTGTTCCTGGGAGCAAAGTAGGAGAGGACTATTGTACTCATGTCATGCTTGTGGGTTTCTTATAAACATCTCCCTGGCCAATATAGGAATCAAGTTTGTAGGAATGTAGTCTTTGGATCTGCTGCAGCAGGGCTCTTCTTACGTTCTTTACATTATTATTATTATTACTGTATTATTATTATTATTATTATTATTATTATTATTATTATTATTACTATTATTTCAATTTGTATACCACCCTTCATCCATAGATCTCAGGGCAGTTCACAACATATAAATACAAGATAAACAACTCCAAAAACATAATTAAAAATAATATAAACATAATCAAATAAACCTCCCCCCCTTCCTACAAACACATTCAAAAGGTATAGGATGTTAATTAGCCAAGACAACCAAGATATAATACAACCAAAAGGGTTACCTTTATAAATTAAGGGTGCTTGGGCTAGACAGAGGCAGCCTACAAGTAGGATTAAGAAGAATGACTGGAGAGAAGGGAAGAAGAGCTAGCAGTTGATGGGATTATCAGTGGGTAAGGATAGAACTGTAGGATTCGCACTCGTCTCAGAAAACCCTGTAATGTTCAGGACAGATGCTGGAGATGCCAGACTGTGAGAGCAGTTATCTTCCATATATTTGGATCCTGCACAGCTCCTTTGACAAGTGGTACTGGAAATATCCTCCAGCTCTTAGATTCTCTCATCTCCAAATGCTGTATAGCGCTTTGAGAATATTTAAGGGGGATAGCCACAGAGGAAGACATGGAATTATTTTGAGAACAGTGAGGCAATTTATACCTGCTAACTGGAAGTCCTTGAAATCTTTGTGAATAATGATACTGGCCTACCTTATGGGATTTCTGTAAGGATGTGAAAATTCTTGAAAACTCTGGAGCTCACTGTAAAAATGTGCTTTATTGTTGGTAATATTAATATTAAATTTATTATTACTAATAATTATTACTAATAATTTATAATTGCTCTCCATGTGCTTTTTCCTGTGGTCGGAAAGATTGCATTCAGCCTTCACAGATGTCCCATCCATTCCATTGGCACCACCATCCCAAGTACTTTTGTCCCAGCCACTATGTGCTGCCTGTTTTTATCTGCATGTCAGCCTGATTCAGATATCTGTGTGTGCATGTGCACCAATGCATGTAGGGGAGTATTCCATGTT
Source organism: Podarcis pityusensis (assembly GCF_964106645.2). NCBI lineage: Eukaryota > Metazoa > Chordata > Lepidosauria > Squamata > Lacertidae > Podarcis > Podarcis pityusensis. The sequence goes on along the minus strand of NC_138044.1, from coordinate 12,200,448 downwards.
GGGGCTCTTCTCAATCAATGAAGGGATTAAATCTGCACACACACAATGGAAAGCATGCACTTATTTCTGCTTATTTCATCCACGTATACAGCCGAAAATGCCTGCAATAATATGCCTGACTGGGCTCCAATATAGTTTTTTTCTACTACTGGACTCCCAGTTAAAATGTAGGAACCTAAGCCACATGGGTGGCAATGTCTTGTCTTTCATGTGGACTGTTAACAGCTTCTGCAGATGGTGTGGTGGGATTTGTGGCAGCTATCTGACAAAGTAATGAGGAAAACACAGGCTCGTTTTTGCATGATGGATTTATTAATGAGATAGTCAAAACCTACAAGTAACATCGATCGTGCCAAACATATTTTGCTTTCAGTTGATTTGATTTAGTATTTTCTGACCATGGAGTATTGGTTTTCCTTTTCCATAAGCCATATTCCCTTCCCTTGTAATTCTGGAGAGGGGCACCATTTTGCGCAGTGTCCATTGCAGGTTGGTATATCTATCAGGAATTACATGAGTTACTTTTGCTTCTCGTTAGTTTGCATTCTTAGCAACTTATTGTCCAGAATTGTGCAAAATAACTGAACTATAATGAAGAGGAACTTGGTTATAATTTGAGGATCTGGGCTGAGAGAGGAGGTTGGACAGAACCAGCTCAAGGACTGACACAAAGTAATACATATATTCCAGAGTAAAGTAAGATGATAGTTGTATTGAGGCAAAAGGACGGACTAGATGACCATGGGGAGAATATTTCATAATTTACATTGTGTCTGTTGCTTTGTAAGTTATGTTAGAAGTAGAAAAGGCTTCGCTTAGCACTACTGTATAGACGTTTCTCCAAGGTATCTAATGTGGAGCTCGTGACTGCATCTTTTGAGGCCCAGTTTCTTCTGAGTTAGGGCTCATCTAGACTTCCACTTGTCCTGCTGCTTCCCCCCAGAAAAATCTGATTTTTAGCGCTGAATTGGAGAAAATGTCAATCAAGTTTTTTGTGGACTGACATTTGCTCTGATTCAGTGCTAAAGAGTGAGTTTTACAGGGAATGTGGTGGGGCAAACAGAAAGCCACTCAGATCTATGCCTAGAAAGCAGAGAACAAGCAGAAAAATGCTCGGATCCATGCCTTCTAGGCATAGGACTAGTGGAACTGTGGTCAGAAAGCTTTAGAACAGGGGTAGGCAACCTAAGGCCCGGGGGCCGGATCCAGCCCAATTGCCTTCTTAATCCGACCCACTGACAGTCCGGGAATCAGCGTGTTTTTACATGAGTAGAATGTGTCCTTTTATTTAAAATGCATCTCTGGGTTATTTGTGGGGCATAGGAATTCATTCATTCCCCGCCCCCAGAATATAGTGCGGCCTACCACATGGTCTGAGGGACGGTGGACTGGCCCACGGCTGAAAAAGGTTGCTGACCCCTGCTTTAGAAGCTTCCTTCAGAGACCTTTGAGTTATTTAGCATAAACCTTACAAGAAATGCACCAGAAACTCATTGTTCTGAAAGAAGAGACAGGTGTGGAGTTGTTGGCTGCCTGTAGTGGTGAGTGTTGCTCCTGCGGGTAGAGGCATTGACCTTGTTTGTTCTGCTTAAAGAGATGGGTCAGGAACCAAATGAGGGCAGTAAAGTATAATAGAAAGCTTTCCAAATGAAAGTTTTGTTTCTTGCTTGCGCATTGCCTTGTATTCCCCCCTTGCCCCTCCCTGCCATGTACCCTGGGAAATCAGACTGATCAATAGTTCCCATTTCAGTACAACTGCAGCAAGCATTACAACTGTATAAAATTTACAACATTGTCTGCTGTAAATTTTAATTGGAAAAGCCTTATAGCTTTATCCTCTCTATCTTTTGCGGGTTTAAATCTATTTGATTTAAAGGGGGTGGAATCAAACAAATTTACAGCATATAATATTGTGTCATACACTTTTTATTGACACTGTAATATAAATAGGACAAAAACAACAGCCCTACTGGAAGGACCATAAAAATATGTGGTAAGATTGGGGGTGGGGGTGAGGGGTGCAGTGAGTTAGCAAAGAGGCAGATCCAGTGTGTGTTTGTTGATAGAATTCTATTCTTTGTGAAGGGCCACACAGCAGAGAAGTATTAATGACACTAAACAGGTTGGATTAATAATGAGATTTCGGACAGAGCTGTGAATGTTCTGTGAGGAGCACAGCCTGTCTTGAAGCCTTCCAGGGATGCCCTATAAAGGGAGAAGCTGTGGCTTGGAGTGGAGTCGTAGAAAATGCCGCTTCTCAGCCCAGCTTTATTTCTGTCACAGGTCAGGCTCGAAATGCTGCCACGCTGCCATTATTGACTCCAGCCTGGGCACAAATGCAAGTCCTTCAGCACGAGCCCAATTAATAATTTGCATAATTAACGTGCATATTAAAAAGGGACTGGCCCTGCATCTCTATTTGCAGTGAATAGGGGTAATGAGGGCTAGGCGAGCGGCGCCTCGGGCTGGCGTGAGCAGACGTGTGGCAGTAGTAATTTTTGCTTGGATTGACAACTGCTAGACAAGCAGTCCCAGCATAAAAACTAAACCCCGTTTGGCAGAATTAATCGTTGACAAACTGCTCTTAAAGCTGTAACATTGTTTCTGTCAGTTGTTCGGTTTTGATGTCACTGTTAGACATAATAAATCAATAGTGTCAGAATTTGGTAATGTTTATAGCTAGCAAGGTTTATTATTTCATATGACTGTCATGTACCAATACTGGTTATCGTGGCTGTCTCTAAATTATCGAAGGCAGAGTGTTGCTTTGAATACACTCCTGTAGATCTGCGACCCACTTAACCCTCCGTTGCAATCTAGAAAGCACGCTTTGGTTTTTCAGCTGTTTCTTTTCAGAGGTTTTTAAAATAAACTTGCTGATGCAATGTCCTTTTAGAACATTTTACTAGAGAAATTGTCAACTTCTAGATTTGTTTTAAAAGCAGAATTGGGGAGTGGTGGATAGCTCCTTTTCTTTTTCTTTTTAGTACAGATGTGGACCTGGTTGATTAAACAAAACAAAACAAAACAATGTAGCAGGAATGAGTTATATTTTTCCATTCTAGATTTGGATTTCAAACATTTGTAGATTACGAGGAAGAAACATGCATAGTTCAATTATTATAATACAATGGTCTTCAGCACTTAGTGGGTTCAGCTGTAGAACAGGGTGACCACTCCACCATTTTCTTGTATGTTGGTTGACCTGGATGAGCAGTACTGAATATTAAAATATTACAAAAATGAATGAATGAATGAATGAATGAATGAATATGTAAAACTTCTGGACAGGAGTATGAAGGCCTGAGAGACTGGACAAAGTAAACTAGAGGCAAGGGTACACCAAATAGCTTTGGACCATTGCTGCAAATATGCTGTATATTTGCACTGTCTCAGATTTTGGATTATATGTGTGGCATGTCTACCAAAAGGTTGTTGCAATTTAGGTCAGTACAAACTACTGTGACAAGTAGTTGCTCATCACAATGCTGATCAGAGGAGTTTCTCATCCCTGCGTGCTAAGAGGACCTGGGAGCTTCTGGTGCTGCTCTCTGTCTTTGTGGCTGTTAATGGTGGTCCTTTGTGTTTTGTTATTCTTCTGTAGTTTTATTGTTATCTGTTGTGAACCACTTTGGGGGAGAAATGCTGAAAGTCTTTGTATAAATGCCATAAATATATAAACAAGGTGCATATGTTGCAGCTTCATTAAAGCAAAGACCTCAAAGCACCAAAAGGGCCCTACTGGATCAGGCCAACAGTTCACCTAGTCCAGCATTGTGTTTCCCATGGTGGCCAGCAGGAAACCCATAAACAGGACTAAAAATCAATAGCCCTCTCTCACTGTTGTTCCCCAGTGACTGGTACTTAGAGGTATATTGGATTGCATCCAACTAAATTCTACTTAAGGTAGTCCCATTGAAATTAATGGAGCTAAGTTTGTCATATCCATTCATTTCAATGGGTCTGAGTGAAATAACATTGGATACAACCCACTGCCTCTGTACATGGAGGTTCCATATAGTCTTCATGACTAGTAGCCATTGATAGCCTTATTCTCTATGAATTTATCTAATCCTTTTAAAAAGTCACCTCAACTAGACACCTTCACCAAAATGGAGTGGATTCAACTAATTATATGCTGCACATAGCACTCCAAATATGGGTCAAAACTGTGAAATTATTTCCTGCCAGTGTTTTTTACTGATCTGAAATAAAACTGACCTCACGTTATATACTTCTATGCCCTCCACCTGGATACAACTGAAAGTGAGAAGTACTTTACACTTGTGATTCTTGAGTCCTTCTATTATGCCCTGAAGTTTTGCTTTCATAATGTTATACTTTTGAAGGGCAAGGGGGATGCAATACACATGGAAATGAAAGTTGGCCTGGATATTTATTTGTTGCAGGCTTGCTTGTTTGCTCATGTTTGTAACTTCATAGACCTAGTATGTTTGTCCTGAATGTGAATTATTTCAGTAAAATTTGTACAAGTTCAAACATATCTGTATGTATATTTGATTCTGTGTGCAAAAATGAAGCAACATACGTCAGGATTTAAATTATGCCCATAAAGTCAAGTTCATGCGAATTGGTTATATAAGTTTAATTTTGTGAGTTCAAAATTATAGCAATTCCACTCTTATTCTCTACCCTCACTCTATCTTACAAAAGGATCTATGGCTTTCTTTTGGAGTGTAGGACATGGTTTCTGTTTGCCTCCACACAACTATACTTCAACAACCTGTTGCTTCTGTCTCTTTGTAAGATCACTTTTCTATTGCTTATCTTGGTTGCTGAAGTAGTTGTCCTTTCTGTAGTTTTGAGGTTCCTACCTTGCTCTTTCTGCTATAAAAGGCTTGCTTTTGTCATGTATCAAGTTGCTGCTCTTGTCATGTTGCTTGGCAATTCTTAATTACACATTATGCAGAAAGGGAGGGGCCAGATGGAAAAGGGGTGGTTCTACGTCTGGCATATAAATGTGTCTGTGGGCTTAAGGGAGGGGGCATGAATAAATTACATCTGTGAATGATGTCTGCCTAAATGTTGGACCAGGGGTGACTTTCAAGCAGGTGTTTAAAATGACATTCAGCATGCATAGGTTTTTAGGTCAATTTATGGCAACTTTGTTTTTCTTACTCTGCAAGATGCAGTGCAGTCCTAATGTGTGACTTTCTGCAAATATAGGGTATCAAATAGCCAAAGAAACAGGAAAAAATAGATATTTAAGCAAAAAAACTAACAGATGAAATGAAATGAAATGAAAAGAGAATTATTGCAGCCTTCCCACTTCCACTTAGAATAAGCGGTAAAGTAATGTTTGGATAATTTGGTAGCTCCAGAACCTGAAAAAACAAACCCTGACATGAATCTGGCAATGTGTGCCAGGTGTAGGATCTCCTGTGTACTACTGGGGAGAGGGGCTAGCCACGAGGAGGGTGTTGGTAGTAAGCAAAAGCCCATTCAAAACCTTGCCTGATCACCCATTCTCAAATATAACAGAAAATCTTTCTGCTTTAAGAATAATATTTCATAACACGTGAAACACAGCTCCCCCCATCCTAGTTATCCACTTGTTTGTTCACCTATTAGCCTCCCTCCCCCAAGTTACCTCTGCTGCAGTAGTTGTTCCTATCCATTGATTTGCAAGCATGAATTCATTTTCAGGCAAATTTATGGAGGTTGCCTTGATAGTAAAGTTAATTTTATTTTATTATTTATTATTTATTTAGAACAATTTTACCCCACTTTTTAGCAGAAAAAGGCTTCCAGAGTGCTTTTCAATATCAATGATAAAGATAGTCCTTGCCTTCAGGCTCACAATCTAAAAGAAATGACACAGAAAACAATTCAGTCGCACACATTTGTTCATTTTATAAAATATTGTGCCTATACCTGGCCTTCATTATAAGAGGGTCACTAAAATGTCCTAAGATTTTAAAATATTCCCTTCAGTTTAAATAGTCTGTAAATATTTAATGTTACATTTCAGTGATGCTTCATATTATTTGTCCATTGTGTACATAAAAGCACTGAATACTGTTCTGCATGTTAGATGGTAATTAATATTATCAAGGCTTGGATTGTTTCTGAGAATATAGTAATAAAACTAGTGTGTCCATTACTAAGTTGATAGTCAAGAAGTATCCAGCATGGTACCCCTAAGAATTCCTGGACTCTTATCTCCTATCACCTCTGAGCATTCATCATGCTTTCTGGTGGGAGGTGGAGACCAACAACATATGGAAGGCACTATATTGGCTACCACTGTTCTAGCTTTAGTTTTATATCCTGCAGTTTAAAAGATGTTGCTTTAAGAATCATACTTGCATAATTAAAAGTGAGACATGTTGTTGTCCTATCCATTGTGCCCCTTTGATGTCTTGTAACTGTTAAGCAGATTCATCCCATATCTATGAAAATAGATGCTGCATACTTCAAGCCTCAGTTCATAGCAGAGCTCCTAGTTCTCCTTTTGAACCTTTTTAAAAAACTGAATCCTCGTTTTGCAGTTTGACATTGGTTACTACAGATGGTTAATCTAGAGCTCAGAAGCTCAGTTACAAATACTGCTAGGAACAACTCTACAGAAATTGAATGTGCATAGGATCCAGGAAGGTAATGGGAATAGAGTTCTATCTGCCACAGGAAGGCCTACTTTGAGAATGAACAATGGCCTTTCCATGAAGAGAACCTTGTTTGTGTTTTAGTTGTTTAAAGTTGTTAAAATTCAATCTTTATGTTTAGGAGCAATATTCTATTGAATACCAGTGTGGAGTGGTTGACCAGTGTGGAGGAGAAAGGATGATGGTGCAATCCAGCTGGACTTTTCTTATGACGTTAAACAGCACATCAGGGTGGATATTGAATCACTCAGCTGGCCATGAACACTGCAAAACGACAGTGTCTGTGGGGGGGGGGCATGTGGGTGGTTTCTGAAAATGGGAACTGATGAGCACTTTGAAAGACAGAGGGGGAGATATTTCCCCTCCTTTGTGATGAATATAAACTATAACATTTGGTACTTACACCGGAATTGCATTCGGCATCTATGAGTGTGTTGGTCCACATACCCCTCCCTTGATGAGGCCTGAGGCTGCCCAGCAGCTGACTGGGTGTGCACCATTCCTGACAGTAACAAAAAGGGCTTGGATAATTAGGCCAAGTGGAACTGCAGGAGGTAACTGGCTTCTCAGCTGCCTTTTGTATATTCATAGCCTGTCATGATTGATGGAAGGACAGTGTTTGGTGACACTGTCATTTGCAAGTTGAAAGGTAGACTTGAGGTTAGAGCCAAGCTCAGATGGGTCTTAAAAGGATCCCAGCAATCAGCTAATTTGGACGTGGGTGATGTTCGCATCTGCATTTCTTTGTTTCATACACTTTCCAAAGGACATCTGTTAATTCGTATAGATTAGTCAGAATGGTTTCATTAAAAAAAACACAAAAAATATGTATTATGTCACACTACTGTTGCGCTGTCAAAGTTGCATCAAGGCTGAAAATTGTGCGTTTTTGTATTTTGGAGTCATTCATAGTATAGTGCTCAAGAAAAGGGATTTGGGATTTGGGTCTGTTTCTCATCTCATCTCATCTCTCTCTCTCTCTCTCTCTCTCTCTCTCTCTCTCTCCCTCTCCCTCTCCCTCTCCCTCTCCCCCTCCCTCCCTCCCCAGTAAATACTAAGAGATTTTGTTTCCTCCATTCCAGCAATATAAACCATTATTTCCCTGTGTTTGTAGTTGCAATCAAGCACAAGCAAAAGCAAAAGCATCTGTTGAATTATAAATTTCAGGATAAATGAGGCTTACTAAATTTCATATCAGCTTAGGGGTAGAAGGCCTATATGGCTGGACAAAAAGCTTTTGCCTTGGAAAATTGGGGTGGAGGAGAGAGAAAACAGGATACAGTCAAATGTAATTAATTCAAGTGGGAAAATGTTTTTACTGTGTAACATTTAGTCACATATTTCAACAATAATAGCATTTCTGTCAAGGAAGTTACATTTTTCAGAGGTATTGCTTTCACCAAGATTCTGGGATATTAACTGGAAGCCGAGCTCTCCTTTGCGAGTAACCAAGCTGGGCTTTTATTTTCTAATGGTGGAAGGATGTCCAGGCGTACCCCAGGGCCTGCTTCCTGCAGTTCTGGAGCTCTGGTCCAATTGGTGGCTTGCTTAACTTGCGAATAAAATGTTTGACACACAATAACCTCACTCTGAGCAGCTGGAGCAGACTGCCTATTCATGGCTTATATAAACAGAGTGTTAAGTAGTGCAGATAGTCACTGGTTGAGTGAAATCATGTGCAGTATTTTGAGACTACCCTCTCCTAAGCACAGGAACCTGGAAAACACATAAACACCCAATTTGGTGGTCATTAGAGGGGTCATTAGGTGCATTTGAAATGTTGAGAGAATGTTGTGGGTACCACTAACTAATAGTTCTTCTCTTTCTTCTCTCTAGACAGTTAGAAAGAACATATTCAGACATTCACACACACTTTACTTTTCCAGTAAAATTAAGACGAATCTTCTTGAATTTGCATTCCTTTACATGGAGTATCCAAAACATACAATCTAACTAAAGCTTACTTTGGTAGACTACAAACGACAAATCACAGATGTGGTACATTCCACCACCACAAGAACAAGACATGAGTTTTCATGGATTTTTACACAGGGTGACAATTTAACCACCAACATATCACACATTAACATATGTGGATATGAAGGTGACCTATGATTTGTTGGTGCCTGTGAAGGTGGTGGGACTGCCAGAAGCGCAGGATAGTTGGTAGCCAGTGGAGCTGTTGTAGCAAGGGAGTCGTATGCTCCCTATAACCAGAGCCAGTCAACAATCTTCCTGCAGCTCTTTGAGCCAGTTGAAGTTTCTGAGCACTTTTCAAAGACAGCCCCTTGGAGAGCACATTAGAGTAAACCAGTCTTGTTTTCATGTCTGAATGGGGACCAAAACCATGTTTTTCTTTCCATCCCCCTACTTTGACAAAGGGAACAACAGCACGGCTCCACCAAGATAAACATAATGTGGCATACAGTGCCATTCTGAACTGCTTGTGTAAGTGTTTTCAAGAAAGCTGAATTGGATTTGACAGCATCTGTGATCATTTTTCAAGTGACATTTTCATAGGAGAGTCAACTCTGTAGTTAATAGTAGGATTATCAGAAGAAACTGGGCCCAGGAAGAATCCTTTATTTGTTTGTTTTAATTATCTGTACCCTGCCTTTTAGCATTATTCCAAGGTGGTTTGTTTGTTTGTTTGTTTGTTTGTTTGTTTGTTTAACATGCACATGTCTGTATGATCACATGTTCAGGGCCCAGCAGAAAATCATTCATAAAAAACCTTCCATTGTAAACATATCTTCAGAACCTTAGGACACCTTAACAGAACTCTTCTGAAAGGGAATTCCACAGCCGTGAACCCACAACAGAAAAGTCCTGTCCCTGGTACCTGCTAATCTGCTCTTTGCTGATAACATGCCAGGGAGGAGAGACTTGGAAGCCAGTCATAAAGGTTGATTAGGCTTATATGGACATAAGTGGCCCTCAAGTAAACTGATCCTAAATTAGGGGTGGTTAACCTGTAGCCATCCAGATGTTGTTGAACTCCATCCAGCAACATCTTGAGGGATACAGGTCAACCATCCATATTTAAGACTATTAAAGACTTTAAAAGCTAAAACAACTTTAAACCAGTACGAACTTGGTTTAACACATGTGTTGGCCCCCTTGTTCTTACTAACATTGTAAAGCTGTGCTTTGGACAAATTGCAGTTTTTGAAATGTTGTAAAATACAGCATCTTATGGCAGAAATTGAAATTGGATTCACTGGAATGCACCCATTGCAATCCCAGGACAGGCTTCTTGACCAGGTGGTTTGTTTTGATTGGAACATAATAAATGCCACTGACCACATTTTTAACATATATCTGATCCCCATGGTCAAGAATCAAGATAGTTCTGGATGTTGTGGACATACATGGTCTGTAGGACACTGGTTGCTAAAATAGGAAACAAACTCTCTGTGGGCTTTGTTCATCTCACAATTCTTTCCTGCGCACAACAATTTCTTTTTGATGTGCATCTTCCTTTCTGGAGAGTGGTGGCCATAGCTCCTTCACCGCCAGCAATTTAAAAACAAAGCTGACACTTGTTCTATGAAGACTGCTTCTTCTTTTTGCTTATCAGCCCCTCAATTTATAGCTGCAGCTTTGGAAATTTATGCCTGTGACTCCCATCTTTGTATTTACTCCAATTAACACATAAACCCTAATTACTCAGATCAAGGGAGTTGGGAGTCCATAAATGGAAAGTGACACAGCAGAGCTTGGCAGCTGCTTTAAGCAGCAAGGTGACAAAAAATGGAGGAAGTATCAATTAGATGACATTGATGGTAAGGCGTTTAGAGGGTGGGGGATGAGGAAGAAAGAAGAAATAGGAGGTGTGCACATATCTAGGTGTCACCCATTTGCTTGCTGCCTGTGTAGAGCAATCTATAAAGCCCAGGTGGCAAATTACAGCTGCTGTGACTTGGGGTAGCGTCGAGGAGAAGTGTTTGTAGTAATTTAATTTTGCTGAGCTATCCCCTTTTCTGTTGCTATTTCTTCTTTAGGGGGAAAGAAGCTCTTCCCTTTTCCACCATATCTTTCCCCTGACCCCAAATCTTCCAAAGCTAGCTGTTCTCAGTGTGTTACTCATTTGCAGTGAAGACAACAACATTTAGATAGAATTGCATGGAGTTTGGGGGAAGGATAGAAAGAGACTTAGAAGCCGCACTGAGGCATATGAGAGGGGGAGAGCCTCAGACGGAATTCCTTCACTCTCTTCTGTTCATCCCGTTGTACTCAGATTTTTAGCAGGGCTTCAACCTTTAATTGATTGATTACAACAATGTCCAGGAAGTGGTTAACACATACTTGCACAAGAAAGCGGTGCCTAACACTTTGAAGAAGGCACTAGCACAGCCACTATTTTTAAAAAAGCGCTCCCTAGAGATTGAGGTACTTTGACAACTATTGCCTACCCCCCTTTTCCTTATAAGGCTGTGATTGTTTTGAACTGGTACCTGGATGCAGTGATGGCTGGATGAGGACCAGCAAATTGACATTGACTCCTGGTAGAAGGGAGACTATGGGTGAGCAGTCCCCAGGTCCAGGATTTGGGGAGTATACCAGTTCTAGACAGGGTGGCTTTGTCTCTGAAGGAACAAGTATCTGAGGATGCTCCTATATCCATTTTTGTCACTGAAGGCCCATGTAACCTCCCTAGTGACCAGTGCCTATTATCAGCATAGGTTGGTACCCAAACAGTACTGTTTCCTAGACAGGAGTAGCTTGGCCACCATGATTCCATGCAATGGTAACCTGTCAGTTGGAGTATAGTAATATGCTCTGTGAAAGGTTTCCCTTGAGACTGATCTGGAAGCTACAGTCGGTGCAAAATGCTGTGGCCATATTGTTGACTGGAGCACTTGGATGTGTACATACTATGCTTGTGCTGAAGGAACTGCACTGGCTGCTGTTCAGCTACCAGGCCACATTCAAAGATTTGTTACTAACAAATACCGTATTTTTTGCACCATAACACTCACTTTTTTCCTCCTAGAAAGTAAGGGGAAATGTCTGTGCGTGTTATGGAGGAAATGCCTACGGGTGGCATGCCTACGGATTTTCCTCCTCTAAAAACTACGTGCGTGTTATGGTCGGGTGCGTGTTATAGAGCGAAAAATACGGTAAACCCCTGAACAACTTGAAACTAGATTACCTGATGTTCTGCCTGTTAAATCACACATATCACATGAGCAAAGTTTATTCATTACACCTCACCCTACAGAATATCACAGGGTGTTGAGTCAGAAAAATGCCATTTTGTGCCATTGCCCCTGCATTGTGGAATGCTCTTCCTTTTGCCGTATACATCAGTTGCTTCAGATGTCTTGTAAAGACACATCTTTTTGCCCAGGATTTCTCTGTCCCACAAGACATGACTTGGTTGTTACTGAATTCTGTTTTTATTTTTATTTTGTATTTTTTGTGTACTGCTTAGAAATTTTAAAGTACTTCACTTAGAAATGTTTTTAAATAAATACCTTAATTTTTTATTTTCTTTTAAAATGCCTTCTCAACACTCAGCTGACTCCTTTTCTAGGACCCTCTTTCTCATTTACTTTTACTTTCTCTAGGTCCTTCTGCTTTCTCTTCCATTTGCTATTGACAGTCAGAATCTCTTGTAGTGCAGTTTCAATATAGAGCACAGGAGAAAAGAGTAGCATCACACTTTGCTTATGTTACCATATTGTCCATTGATGCAACTTGCACAATGTAGTCTCAAGAAACACCTTCTAGCATGTCTTACTTGGACTAACTGGAAATAAATGTGCAAGCGTGCAGAGTGCAAATTGGCCTGTTTATTCACTGGTATGTTTTGATCTGAACATATGCCTAATACTCGTATGACTTTCTGCTGCTGTTGCTGTCCCCCCCCCCCCTTTTATTTAACAATACAGATTACATTGCTAGTGGTGATGCATGTTTAATTGGTGCCTCATCACATACACGGTTTGAGGTTTGTAACTACCCAAGCATCAGGGCTTTTAAAACCGTGAAATAGGTCCCGGTCCCCCCCCCCCCCCCCCGCATGGCATGGCCCTCTGGATCAGGTAGAAAATACTGAGAGGTATTGGGGGATGGGTGGAGAGGAGGAGGAAATGGCTAATTGATATCTTTAGAGAAGAAGCTGTTCTACAAGAGTATTTGAAATGTTGCGGAGTTGCCAGAAGGCCCATTAACATAAATGTTTAACTCAGACACGCGCAAACTTATGTACCAAAATGAAAATGTTTCATGCATTAATTTGCTGCAGAAGGTACTAACATAACAATTAGAACGACATTCTGCCTGCTTACATTTAAATTTCCTGGGGCACTGTTTCAGTGCTAATGCATAGCAATGATATAGGGTCTCCTCCTCCCCTCAAGCTTCCATGCAGCACTTTATTCTTTTGTTAAATTGAATTTGTACAGTTATTGAAACCTGGTAGCAGTAAAAAGGTGTGCGTATGAGAGAGAGAGACTTTTCTTTTGTATTTAGTTTAGTTTAGCTTTTGAGGAGGAGGGGGAGGGGGAGGGGGAGAAGGAGGAAAAGAGAAATATATGGATGACATAATTCAAAAGTACGAAGTCCACCCCAGTGGAAATATAAGGTTCAAGTTAATGTAGTGTAATAGAAAAGTTGTTTTCAAACCATGTTTTGGGGAACATTAAGATTACTTGTAAAGTTATGGCAAACACACTCTTTCGCAGACAACTTGCCTGCTGCTACCTATTGCCCAGGAAACATTCTGTTGGCAGGTAGTGTTAAGTGGACACTAATATGAGTTGAGAATAGAGCAAGGGTGAGACCTGATAAACTTGTGCCCCAGGTGAACTGCATGCACCCCCTAGAATATGCTAAGACACTATGTACTTTGTAATAACCAGCTGATTCATACTCCACAAACTCTTGAAATAATTTTGAACTGCTGATCACATATTGTACGACAAATTTTAAAATGCAAATATATATCTGAATGTTTTGGTTAAAGCCCTTTTTCGGCTTTTAAATAGTTGAGGCACAAACCATTGCAAATTTGTATTGTACAATACAATGTAGGAATCAGGCCTTTAGTGTGGCAGCACCTACCCTTTGCGACTCCCCTCTCATTCCATAATCAGATAGGCACCATCTGTGTTATCATTTTTGGTGCCTGTTGAAGACCTTTTTCCAAAAAGCCTTTTATATGGAGATTTTTGCTCTAGTCTGCATCTGCATCTTTAAATTATTTTAAAATAAGATTTGCTTGTTTTTTTATTGTTAAATTGCTTTGAGATGTTAATAAATGAAATAAATAATAAATAAGTGCCTGGGGCTTCCTTCAAGGCAAGGATGGCAGTTAGTGTCACATGTGAGGTGGTTGCAGTAGGTATATTCATGGCAGAACTTGCTATATCTGGTATCGCCATATCAGGGATAATTGCAGAACTGATCAGTTCAGCACCTCAGAGTGCTCCCAGTGAACATGGTCTGGCTAGGGTTTATTCCATCCTTAGACAACACTGGGAGATACTGGAGCAGTTAGGACCATGTGAGGGTCTTACAAAGGCAGGCGGGGCCACAAACACAAGTTTGTGAAAAAGCCATGTATGAGTGTGTACACACAGACACCCACCACACTCATTTTATGGGAGTCTGTTTTGGGTACAGCGATTCAGTTACCACTGATGTATACCTGAGCTTATGAGGGACTTAAAAAAAATCCAGTTCTTTCTGGTCTGGTGGCTACCATTTAGCTCAAAGAGGTTTATAATATGAAACCATGTGACTGAGATCAGCACGTCTATTTCACACCACTGAGCAAGGCAAGGGGTGGGTGGAGTATGGAGGTGTGTGTGAGCAACTCAAACATTCCTCCTTGTAGCAAACACTTGTCCTAAACTGAACACTGTAGAATAAAAATGGAAACATAAAAATAGCAGTTGGAAAGATAAAACAGCATTTATAGTACTAATAAAAACCGTTGTGGCTTCCACAGGAAAACATGCTTTGTAACCTAATGCTTTACCTGCAAAGGCTGTTGAGTTTCTAAGAGTTATAGCTGTTTTTGTAAGAGAAGCACCGAGATTTGCTTCGGGGCTGAGTGATAGATCCTCCTGCCTGGAGCATCCCAGTGTGTTTATACATGGCTTGTATGGCAGCTTTCATAAGACATTTACCCCATGATTTGCGATGAGCTTATGTGTGAATAATTAATGGCAATTAATCCTTAATTACAGTAATTAGGCAAGTCACAGGAAATTAAGCTGCAGCTGGAGAAGACCATGCCTGTGAAGAGAGGATCGGGGGCTGTGTGCGTGTGCCACTCACTGACAACATTCCTCGGATGAGCCGCGTTCAGCTGCTTTTGGCATTCCGATTGGCAGCCTTGAGTGGGACCTGAGTGTTCAGCTTCTGTGGCAATCTGGAATTGTCGCCAAGAGTTTTTTTTTTAGTTTTAAGTGCCAAAATATTTTGTTGCATATGGCCATAGTCTACGTTTATTGGGTGTCATAATTCAAAAGAGTGTAATTGTTCTTGGCTTGATAAAAGCACTTTTTGTGGAGCGGGGTGGGGGTGGGGGAGAAGCTGAAAAGCTGTGATGTATTTTCTGCAAAGATCCACTGGCTGTTGGGCTTAATCTCCACCTTTCCAAATTATCAATCTAGATTTTTGAATTTACAGAAACAACCTTACTAGAAATTTACACACTTCCCTGCACCGCAACGCAGAAACAATAAAAAGCATTTTCTTAAATAAATATGTTTGGTGACTTTTTATGGCCAATTCTTCTGTTAAATGTTAAAGATATGGATGCTCTCCCACGGGAGAGACAAGCTAACATGGAAGGAGGTTTGTGAAGCATAAGGCTTCCCTTTCATCATAATGTCAGGCTTTGGGGGTTCTTTATATGTGATTTTGGATGTTGATGTGCTTCATATAGTGGCCTCCCTTTTATGAGTATTTTCAAAACGAACAAACCAGTAGCATGTTTTAGGGCACTTTCCACATAGCAATTTATTACAGATTCCTTCCTGTTTATACATGTAAGTAAAGAAATTTGGAGCAGCACTTTGAAGATGACAGTGTTGCGTGGACACTGCAAAACTGGTGTGCATAAGCAGCACTGATTCTACTGTAAGCTGCCATGTAGAAACATTTTGTGGCTTTGGAGTCACTTCTGAATACAGTATTACAAAATATAGGGAAGTGCCATAAAAAACCCCAAACACAGTGCTTTTTTTCTAGAAAAATAGGTGCCAGTACTCACCATAAAGTTGTTACCGTAAGTGCCACACTTTTTAACAACAAAAAGAGGTACCAGTACTGTGTGCCCTTGATTACCCCCTGAAAAAAGCACTGATCAAATGTACGATGATAGTGTTTTCACTCATCTTTCAAATCTGGAGATTTCAAATGCATACTTTTTCAGATCCTTTTGCAGAAATGCCCTGTTTTCCCTTTCGTGTGGAATCTGAGAAGTGGTTTTTTTGTGTGTGTGTGTATGAAAGTGTGTTAAAAATATTTTGGAAAAGGAGGTGTGGGAAGATGTGGTGGGAATGATAAAGGATGAAAACAGGAATGTGCTGTAGACACAGATCTACAGGAATTAATGGATCTGTTTTGATACTAATTGCCTTGCTGTCTTCATTGGCCAGTGTGCTTGTGGGGACAGATGGGAAGACATTTTGGATAACCTACTGAAAATATTTTTGCCAGGCCCCAACCCTGTGGTTAAATGCATTCCAGGAATAGGGTTGCTTTCCAAGTGGGGCATGATAGTGCCAAGAAGAGTCCTGCATGGAACAAATGTTGAGAAGGGTATATTAGTATTAACAAAACCTTTAGCAAAGCAGCTGGTAATGCAGGAGCTTATAGGGATGGGAGTTGCACAGTCTCACCAAATTGCAGGATTCCTATAATTTCCTCAGTGGTTTGAAGGTGTGTGCAACTGAGTCTTTGAATCGACAATGCAAACAAGTGATCTGCTGAGGAGTATTTTTACTTAGGAGATGTTGCAGGCAGCCTGAAAAATACAGATATGTGTTAAGAAAATAGTTGAGCATGAGGACGAACATTTGCAAAGAGGAGCAGCATTTGCAGAAGCTAAAGAGGAATCACTTTTTAGGGGAGGTTCAGTAAACAGCTTTAATGCAAGACACACAGCGTTCTCACGTACAGTGAGAAAATATGTAGGTTACCTTTTAAAATGTATTATTTAGTTGAAGGGTTTCCATTCTTCTTATCAGCCAAAAAGACTCCTAGAAGTAGATTACAAAGATCTGTAATAAAATAATACCATCCCTTCTGATTTAATATCTAAAAGAAACAACACAAAAGGAAAATGGATCAGGAGGGAAGAGGGGAAAAGCAGTATTGTGCACTAGTTCTTAATTATAAAAGAAAAGGTTACGATTGAAAAGCATTTGGAGAACAACCACATTTACATTTAGAGGTTACATTTAGAGTTGTATTTAAAATCCTGAAAGAAGGAAAGCCAAATTCTCTGCCTTGTATGAATTAAGCAAGCTTACTCTGTATGCATACAATGGGCATAGCCAGGATGTTTGTTGGGGGGACGGGACAGAACTGAGCTATATGCGATGTAATTGGTCTGTTAAGTATTTTTTATCGGGAGGGAGTTCTCCCCCCCCCCGCTATGCTCATATGCTCATGTATGCATAACTGCTTAATTTACATGATTTTGCATTGTTACACTATTTTTGCCTGATTTAACGATCTATTTGCTCATCTAGGGAAGGGAGAAATCTATATAGAACACAGAAGCTCTACCAGGAAATCTTCAGCCTCATTTCTGACTCTTAGGATTTCAGGAGACAGTATCCACACACAGTGAAACATAGCTGGAGAGCAAGTGTGGTACAGTAAGCCCACAACTTGTGCTGGCTTTCAATCACAACCTTACACGGATGGAGGGAAATCAATGAATACATGAAGAACTGGGGAAATCCATGGTTGTCCGCTCTCCATTAATCCCCCACCACCAGTGTATCCAATGGATTTTCCTTGCTTACCAAGGAAAGTGGGTGGGTGGGCTTTGGGACTGCCTAAACCCCAAAGCCCAGCACTTCTCTTACTCGGCTTTAGGAAGGCAGCATGAGGGGTGTGGTAAATGAGCTGGCTGGCTTTGGGAGGGCGGAGCAAGGGCTCTGGGATGCTGCCAAGCCCAGGACTTTCTTCCGCGAAGCCCCGTTACTGAGTTACTGAGCAGCATTGAGCAGGGGTGGGCTTTTTTTCTTTGGTGATATAATGCCCTGATCCCCTGAGTGAGGATAAAATCTCCTTCCCCCAATATGTTTTATGGTATTATTATTATTTATTTTGTCCCTGTTGGCTTGGCACCCTGTGCGGGAAAACCGCCTGCACCTCCTTAAATCCAACACTGCTTTGGAAAGGCATTGAGAGGGTTCTGAGATACTGCCAAGCACAGCACTCATTTATGTACTTGGCTTTTCAGGATGGCTCTGGGACACTGTCAGAGCCATTGTGCCTCCTTCCCAAAGCCCCCTGCCTCAGTTACTAAACTTCGGACAGAGGCAAACTTTGGTAATGTGAGTAAGTGAGTGAGTAATATGAGTGAAACAACATTTGGTGTCACTCTCAAATATTTCTTATTGTGAGCACACATGCTGAACCCTGCCCATGGAGCCTACCCCCCCCCAAAGAATGAGATGAGAGACCAAAGTATGGGTTCAAATTGGCCACAACTTTATTCAACTTCAGAATGTGGGAAACTTGGCATAGGCCTTGGCATGTAACCGTCTCAGCCCAACTGGAACTGAGGAAGTGCAGGGCAATGAGGTGCAGTGGGAGGGGATGTAAAGCACAGACTTACACAGCGTGCCCTTCCACTTTACCTCGGCTGGGAGTTTGACCTACATGCCGCTGCTCTATGGCCAGGGACTCCCGCAATTGACTCTTTAATGGGCCCTGCAAATGCCGCCACGTGGGGTGTATGCATGAAATGCTTCCCCCCCAAACTTGAAGATAGACTAAAGGATACCTTGCCAAGGCCTAAAAACCGCCAAAGTTGTGACGAAATGCTACGGGGAAGGCAAAACCTCCCAATGCATGGAAAATTCCTTCCCAGTTCTGTATACAGCAACTATCTTAAGACCATAGCAGCGCCCGCTGACCTGGAATGCAAAATATTAGGCTGCAAAAAATATTATTAATTTGGGAGGGTTGGATGGGGGAACCTGGAAGAGGAGGAAACAAAGCAAGGTTTGGCCGAAGGGGTCAGCCTCATTTCCCATGGCCCTCGCCCTACCCCCAGCCAGCCATTCATTGTCCTCCCAGGCTGGGGGCGGGACGATGGCCACCCTACGCAGGTGGGAGGCACCTGACCAGGTAAGTCTGCTCGGTGTTGCAAACCCTGCCCACCTGTTGGGAAAGGAGAGCGGAAATTTTCACAATAATTCATTTTGGTACAGTTTTTTTAAAATGGATTTCTCAGTAGGGAGCCGTATAAGTATAGGGATGATGGTGATGATGCACTACTTCATCTTGGAGTCCTGTGCAGGAACTGCCTTAAATCTGGTGCTGCTTTGGGAAGGCAGCATGAGGGCTCTGGGGTACTTTCTGAGCCCTCAGACCTCCTTCCAAAGCCCAGCACCTTGATTTAGGAAGGGGCATGAGGGCTCTGGGATGCTGCTGAAGCCCTCATACTGCCTTCCCAAGAGCCCCATGCCTCGTTTACTTGGCCTTTGCTCTGGGATGGTGACAATCCCTGGGGATCACTCAGCTTTAGAAAGGCAGTGCAAGCACTCCGGGATAGACTTCATCACAAAGCCCTGCACCTCAGTTACTGAACCCTAGCATATAGCAAGATCCTTATTTTGAAGTTGATACTTTACAAAGAGCTATGATTCTTTGATTCTCAGCTTCTCTGTGGAACTTGCAGGATGTCAGGAGTTTTTTCTTTACAATGCTACGGGTACACTTGTTTCACTGAATACAGTGCGTCTTTTTATTTTCAACTCCCTAATCCTTGTCAGATATGTCAGATATGTCAGATGTGAAGTTATACTCTGTAAATATGCAATCATCCTGCCCATAGCAAGGACTGTATATTTTGGGCACTCTGGACTCTACAGCATCCAATATATATAGAGTTTTATAATGTAAGTTCATAAGGAGGCCTGTGCTGTCTCACTATCCTGTCAGGGCACGGATCCTGTTCTTATATAGCAGTCAAGAGTTTGTGATCATTCTGTGGTGTCTCTAGCAGGCGTATATTTTCAAAATGTGTAAAACTTCACCTGTATAGACTCTGGATCAATGTTTAATTTACTTGTGCAGATGAATGACTCATTCGAAATAGAAAATTGTGACACAGACAGGAGACATTTTGGATGTACAGTGGTGGCTGCATTTATCTACTTCACCTGCAGTTTGGAGTAGAAATAAGTCACAGTATCTTAATAAGAGTCCTGATTTTATAAATGATTTCTACCCCCTTCCTCCTCTGAAATAAGCAATCCATTCATTTTAATATGTAGAATTGGTTTGCTAGCAGGGCGACAGTTTAAAAAGACTTCCAACTGTGACACAAGTGCAACCATATTGCTTCCTATTACTCGCTAAGGTGGTTGTTTAGAGGAGCAAATGTTCTCCCTGGATATGTTTAAAGTGCTGTAATTTTATTTAGGATAATGAGGATTTATAACAGTTTTGCTGTATGAAAGGCTGCTTTTAGACTGAGCAAAATAGGCTGTTTTGGTTATTGAGTGTGTGCTTTAACTGTAGTGTGTTTGTGCGCTGTAATGTCATGCGGGAAGTACCGGTACTTCTGTGGGTTATTACTAGCGATCTTCAGCATAAAGACCAGTTGCACGGCCAAAGCCCTTCTGTGCTAATTCATCATATGTATGCAGCCTCAGTTCTGATTTTCATCCTTTAGCCTGGTCTAAAGAACATTTTTATTACTATTATTTTCAAAGTGGTTATCACCCCTCTGTATTTAGCTTTAAATTCTGTGATTGCTCAAATAAATATTTTCAAAGTTTTGAATTAGTAGCATAATCCTCTAGGTCATGCTTTCCTCTGCATTTTTATCATGTCTTAAAAAAAAAAAAAGTAATCACTCCGCAGTGCAATAAATATTTCCATGTTTTCGCTTTTAATACCCTTCTTCACTGTAGCACTTGTGTGTGCTCTAGCCACTGGCTTAACCGTACATTTAATGTCCTGTTTAGAAATCTAAAGCAGAAGGAATTGAACTGTTACAGATTTTTATCAGGTTTTATCTCCTCGCTGGAAATCTTGGCTCTCAAAACATTTCTAATTTCCCTTATTTGAAGGTTCAAACAGTTTCAAATTACTGCCCCTGGATTGTTCTTGACATGCAGAATGGTAAATTTGAGCCGAGGAAACGCAGGAATGTATTGTGTGTTCCCTTCCCGAACAAGGGAATTCAACGGGTAAATTACAGTCATTTACTTGGAGTGTAATTTAGTTGGGAGCCTTTAGGCAAATGCAGGCAGAAGGACAGAAGAGAACAAAATAGCTCAGAACTGGATTTCTTGCCCCCCCCCCTTTGTGGAATACAGAATTTTGTGCAAGGAAGGAGGGAAACAAGAAGGTTCCGCATTATAAATGATTCTGTTTTTCCTCCCTTTGTTAATAGAGATAGTAAAAGTCATCTGAGTGATTTACTTTTAAGATTGCAATTTAAATCTTCCTAAATAAGCTGAGCATCTTTGTGACCTGCCTGTAGTTTTTATGTTCACACAGATCCACATCTGATATCCATAAAAAATGATTCCTTGTTTGCTCTGTTTAATAGATCAAAATATATTCAAACTATTGCAGAAGCAAAGCACAGACGCACATTTTTTTGTGTTGAGGTGGGGAGGGAATAGGTTTCCCCCTTTTATCATTTTCTCCTAAATCTCTCATATTTCCAATAATAAAATATCTATAGATATAATTATACATATATTGATGTAATTTTAAGTGACAAGAAGCATATATATACTATAAACAAAATTCTCCACCTTCTCAAAAGCTCCAGCACAGAGAATATAATGTTTAGAATTTTGACATCAGCTTTTATTTCAAAGCTGGAAGGAAGCAATAATTGCTCTGCAAACACAAGGCTGTGTTGGAAAGCGGTCCTGTATAGCTTCTTGTAATTTGACACTTAAGTTGTGCCCTGTGTTACCCCTTTGTCATAATTGATGGCTTAAGAAAGGCACATGCTATGCTAATCATTTGTTAGAATAGCTTGTTAAATTGTGGTTGCCAATTTAAAATAAACTATGGAATCCGGGTCTATATTTTAAGGGGCTGGTAGGCTGCAGTTTCACACAGTCATTCCTGCAGCTGTTTTTCAACTTTATGTTGCATACACACCGCTCTCCCCTTGCACACAAGGTCAGCGTGTTCGCCAGTTTAATAGCAGACTATCAAGAAGAAAATCAATGAGCTGCATGTTTCGCACTCATATCGCAGGGGGATTTCCTCCCGTTTTACAACACATTTGTGTACTGATCCCAAGGTTGAAAATGACAATATTAATGCCCTGTTAGCACTGTGCTGAAATGGAAGCTGTGGAGCTGCTGGCACTTACGTTGCACGAACTTAGCCCTCTGAAGCTGGTGTTTTGACTTTCGTTTGCCTGCCATGTATACACGAAGTGGGCTGATCTGCCTTTGGCACAGAGCAGCAAACACCTTAACATCTCCTTTGTGTGCATTGTTTGTTGACTAAAGGAATGTAAGGATGAAAATCCTGTAGCAGACTGGGGGAGAAGACTGATCTTCATAATGATTTTGGTGCTTATTGCCAATAAAATAAAGTAAGTGACATTATAGCTACACGTGAAATTAGTAGCACCCTGGCCAGGCACATGTTTATTAAGATCTCCTAACCCACGGGTGAGATGTTCTCTCTGATGAAAGGCTTGCCCTTCACAACCACCCAGCCCAAATGCTGCATCCTGCTCTGGCAGTATAGAACTTGTGCAGAAGGGTATTGGTAGAGGAAATGATTTAGCATCTGCTGAATCGTTACTCATTTCTAAGATACTAAAAATGACTTCGATATAATACCTTTAATTTGTAATAATTGCCTGCAAGGCTGTTTCCCCCCTTGAAAATAAGCTGTTTGATTGGCACATTCATTTTGATCTGTTTGGGTGTATGCGTATACGCTATTAGGGGAGCCTCATGGTGTTTGTGTGTTTGCTTATCGTGTGTTAAATTAAAAGCCCCGAAGCTGTGCAGTTGGCTATAGTTCTCAATCGCCAAATAGCATGGGATGTGTAAGGCTATCCCGTGGCCTGCATTTGACCCCTTTGCGGGGAGGAATTCCTAGCATGCTTGCACAACCAAATCACCTTCCTTTCTCCCTAAGAGCTAGTTTGGCAGCTACAAGCATTTGAAATCAGTGGCTTCACTCTCTTGTAGAAACTTGCAAACGAAATTGCTATTGCTGCTTCTTTTTTAAAAGACAGTAAATCACCTCAAAGGGTAAAATTTGAGACATACAAAATACAACTTTGAAGGACTGCATTGAGAAATGGCAACTTTTAAACAGTGTATAGAATCATCTCCTTGCTAATATTATCTAAATATTTTGCTGGTGGATTCTATTACCTTGTGCCTCAATGCTTCTCCTTGTTTTAAAAGCTATAGAATTTAGACAGTTTCATGAAAGCATTAGTGTTAATTTAAATCAAAATCCAGTAACCACTTGAGATGGGAAGGAAGACAGAACCACAACTAGTGAGATTGTTAATGCCAAGTGGAAATGAAGCAGCAGTATGACAAGGGAAAGCCTGACTACAGAAGCAAGAGTGTATCCTTTCTTTCCTCCCCACCCCATGCCAGCATTTGACCTCCTATTTTCTGCTGTAATGTAAAGGCAGCCTTCAGACCGTTGTCTTCCAGAATGATTGGGCTTGTTTCTGAACCTGCAAATATTCTCAAATCTAAGGAATATTTGCATTGTGTCCAGAAGTCAAACTAGATGTGACTCACAAATATGAGTGGGATTTTGGCTGTAAGTGGGTGGGGCTACTACACCTGTTGGCCTAGTCCAGCTAAATTTTGGCAGAAGCTCTGCACATTTATGAGAAAAATACAGGGAAGCTAATATTTACTCTCCAGAAAATATTCAGACCAATAATGTAAACTCTTTTAGGGATGTTGCCTGTATCAAGATGCATTCATGGCTCGTTTAGATCAGCAATATCATCAGCACTGAGCATCACATCCCAGGGGACAGCTCCTTTTTGAAAATCAGCGTGCAAATCCATCTTTTAAGTGGTGATATATATGTCAACCAATTTAACCAAACTGATAGATGTTTTCAGGCATACACACACACACATATAATTGTAAAGTAGTCTCCCCATTTGTTGGTTTATTGAGATTGCATTATATGTGTGTGTATGGGTTTGTTTGTTGTATGTGTGTGTGAAACGAGTTGTCAATTCCTTGTAATTCAGATTGTGAATAAAGATTGCTTACAAACCACTTTTATTTTAAACTGCTTGAAAAGCCATAACATTTATAAGATCCTTGATAAACTGTGCCATTCAATGCACAAAGAAAGATAAGAGGTGACAATATTTTCTCTGCTAATTGTTAAGTACTCTAAATGCAGCTACCTTTTCATTTCACTGCGGGGAATAGCAAGCCTAATTTTTCGCAAGATTAAAATACTGAGTTCTAGCAGGTTGGCCCTTTTGAGGGTACGGTGAGGTACATGACAAACAGAATTGAGCTTTCAGTAGTAAAGTAAAG
This sequence comes from Podarcis pityusensis, assembly GCF_964106645.2. NCBI lineage: Eukaryota > Metazoa > Chordata > Lepidosauria > Squamata > Lacertidae > Podarcis > Podarcis pityusensis. The sequence goes on along the minus strand of NC_138044.1, from coordinate 12,176,087 downwards.
GTATATTTGTTTTTCCAGCTAGTTTTTTCTCCGACTATCTGCAATTGACACTATTTGTTTACGTGCTAAGAGAGAGGATGTTTGTTTAACTTGGAGGTTCTGCAGGCTATTGTTGTGTGGCTATGTGTCTGGGAATATAGTTCCTATAGGTTTGGCGGCATGGTTGGCGGGGGCAAGGGGGGGAGAAGAGAGAAGAGATATAATAAATAATGCATGTGGAAAAGCTCATAAATGTAAGCTTGAATTTTCCTCAGTAGTTTTTGTTCTCAATCACCTTGATGAAACAGTCTTGAAGGCGCTCTCCTTTTCAGTGGCATTTGGAGTGAGTCCCTGACAGGCTGATTTTCCACCCCTGTTGTGATGCTCCTTTCTCTAGTTAATATTCCTCTGTAAGTGTCGTACCAAAGTAAACCAAAGGAGCCTGGCTCATGACACTAAGGCAGCATTTGCATTAATTATGCAGTCAGGGCTGGTGAGAAAATGCTGTCGCCAAGCCGGAGAGGCAGCAAATGAGGAGCTCTCCGACTAAGCTTGAATAGAGCGAGCAGTAAGTTCATTTACATGGAGGCAAAAGGGGAGTGCCCCCCCCAACATTCCAGTGAAGGAACAATGGCATTTCTCTTGTAGGCTTGTTGGCTCCCATTGTTCGGTGACTTAATGAGTTAAAGACAAAGGCTTTGCTCTGACAGCAGAGATCCTGTTGGTATTAAACACACACACACACACACAGACACACACCCATCCTAATTGTAGAAGTTGACTGTGAGAGCTATCATTGAAGCTGTTCGGTGGGAAGATGGCTACTGTTCTTCCCCTCTCCCTTTCTTGCCAACAAACTTAAAGAATCCACAAATCAATACACCTTTCCTACAATTACAATGACACACTTTGTGGTACGATGGATGCAAGGTGGATGGGTCAAGGGAGCCTGTTACCTGCTTCAGTGTAAATGTAGGTTTGTTGATTAAAAGCCACAGCTGTTGGAGAGGATCAAGGGTCAGAGCTGAAGCATACTGTGTTACTCCTTGGTGGACATTTGACTAAATGACACATATTTGACTTCAATAAGTGGCTCATTTTGTAAAACTGGAATCACCCTGACTCTTTTGAAATGGATTGGCTACAAAAGAATGCAGGGGAAGTTGAAAAATGTCAAGGAATGTCCCTGACTCTGCTAAATTTCAAACCAGTTGTTTAGCCAAAACACCACACATTTAGCATAGGGTGGTGGTCCTATTTGAGGCTTCTTCAGTTGTGTGAGTAGTAATCTGAAATTAGTACAGAATATGGAAGTAACATGTTGAAGTAACAAGATGATGCTCAGTGGTAAGTGTTGGAAAAGTCTGGCATTTGCTGCTGGTGTAAATTAAAAGATTTTTAGATGTTTTCATTTACTTATTACTACTAAATGAAGGGATTGAGGGTGGAATTTGGATATTTATAGACAACCAAATGCTTTGGGGTGTGTTAACCTGATAGATGCCAGAGTTTTTACAGGACTCCATAAATGTTAAACATTTACTGGTAAATGTTAACAATCACCAAATTTCTGATACTTTTCATAGTACATAAATACATGAAATGAAAAAATTAGGATTTTTGCAATTCTTCTTCTTATTATTAACTTCTTCTGACTGAAGACATCTGAAGGAGATGCAGGGAATGTCTCCATGGCCCTAAGTTCAGTGCTGGACAAAATGAGAAGTCAGAACATTTCAGTCTTATTTCTCCATCACAAATGGATCAAATATAATATTTATTAAATATAAATGCTTACCCCCATCAGACTTGCTTTCTCAGTAGGGGTCTATAAGAGAACGGATTTGTGGATACATAGAGAGACAATTACCTCTTGGGTATGTTTTGAGGGTTGTGGAAGCTTGTATTGGGCTGCTGGTGCTTGCCGTGTTTTATATCCTGCACACTAAGTAGCTTTACATGGAACACACTTGTTTATTCAATAATATCTGTTTCCCCGCCTTATTTCAGCTTAATGTCTTCCGTTCTCTCTGATAGTTTAGCACATAATTAGAAAAAATAGACTCTGTTCCCCTTTGAACAGCACTTAAAAAAACCTTCTACTTGTTCTAAATTATGCAAATGAATTCTTGTATTTGTCATATTCAGCGCTATAGGAAAATGTCATCCATCAAGCAGTTATTCAAAAGTAGTTTTGAGCTAGTCAGTGAGGCTACTTCAGAGTAACAGGATCATGGATGTGTGACTGCAAGAACACAAATGTCTTAATTCATGGTTGTAAGAAGGCCTGTCGTCGTCGTCGTCCCCGACTAGTGTGGCCCCCCATCCCTACTGCTTTCCTGCATACAGATGGCGCTGGTGTGGTATATGATGGAGCCACAGGGAAGCATCAGCCAGACCACTCGGATAATACACAAATTGGCTCTTATTGCACAGCTTTTATAGCTAATGTATAGCTCACAAAGGAATTCAGTGAACACTGGCATGTCTTAAAGCAGGGGTGGGTACAAGTTAAGTGGGGAGCTACTGGGTACTCTGGAGCTGATTGCTAAGGATTTAACTGTAGCAAACAAAATGATTTTTTTATTAAAAAAAACATGTCTGCCACAGTGGGCATTCGGCTAATTGCTTATTGGCTGGCTTTGTGTTACTCCTCAGTAAAATATGGCTATGGATTGGTTGCCTTTGGTTGTCTTTTTGCAGCTCTGCTGGCCCTTTTTTAGGGTTTTGTATTGGAATTTGTAATATGTAATATGTTCTACTCAGTTGTATACTTTTTGTATGCAATTTATCCCAGTGCCGAGCTCATGGTGTCTAGTAGGCAATTGACTCTGCCATTAGCTTCCATTTTGCATCTGGCTTCGCCCTCTAACCTATTAATTCCTCCATCTCACTTTGGTGGATCTTGGGACTATAGTAGAAAATCCAGAAAATCATTGTCTCCCCACTGATGTTTGGAGAGCTCTTTCTCCAGTATGACGTTGTCATTGGCAGCACTGGATATAGGGCAGTACAAGCAGTTCTCCTGCACAGGGCGCTGAGCCAAGGGGGTGCAAAACTGAGAAGATCCATTTTGGGGCACCAAATTTTGGGCATGCACAGGGCGCTGTATTACAAAAGATTACCAAAGTCTGCCCCTGTTATAGGCATAGATCCAGAGGAAGAGCATTCTGTTAGATAAGGTCAATGGTTGTTAGGGGAGGGTCATTACCTTGTGGTGGTTTTGAATCTTTTAAATCAAAAAGTATACATTTCAGTGCCACCTCCTTTTCTTTTTTAAAGACTGTACAAAGTACTTCTTAATATTTTGCAGTAAAATTCAGTATTGAGAGAGTTGCCTTAGTTTTGTGCATTTGACATCTGTTCTGGTTTTACTTAGTGAAATATGGTCCAACTAAGTTCTACTCAGAGTAATACATCCATTGGAATTAATTCATAGAATCATAGAATCATAGAATCATAGAATCATAGAGTTGGAAGAGACCACAAGGGCCATCGAGTCCAACCCCCTGCCAAGCAGGAAACACCATCAGAGCACTCCTGACATATGGTTGTCAAGCCTCTGCTTAAAGACCTCCAAAGAAGGAGACTCCACCACACTCCTTGGCAGCAAATTCCATTGTACATTAACACGCATTAATTTCATTGAGTGTGAAAATATGAGCCCATATTTTGTTATGCATGGTGGGTGAAGTATTTTGGTTTAAAAAGACACACACTTTTTATTTCTGTTGTAAATTTTGACTTGAATTAGCAGCTACCTAAGTAGCTACCATCCATAGTATATTAACTCCCTCAAATATATTTATTTGCTATTCTCATTTATATACTGCTCTCCATACAAGATTGTTGAGCAGTTTATAGAAAACACAACAAAAACAACCATTAAAAATAAGATTATATATAAAAATCACCAAGATTCTGCATTTCAATCACCAAAGCAATTTTATAACGTCTAAGCAGCAGCAGGATGGTACATTCCATCAGCTCATTGATAAAATCCCAATTAAATAACATCAAAAGGACCCAAAAACTTGCATGAAGAGGCACATCTTCAACAGATGACAAAAGTGAAATATTGATGATGCCTGGGGCATCTCCAGTGGCAGGGAATTCTTCTCAAAAGTGCCACAACCGAGAAAGCCCTGGACCAGATCACAGCCTGCTTGGTAAGAGAAGGGCAATTTGTAGATAATCCCCTTCAAAAATGCAACACCTTATAGAGACTTACTGGATACATTTGCACATAGACACCGGCTTCTGGGGGCTGAGGCTCTTGGGTCGCCCTCAATCTTTCTTTCTTTTTTGAGAGGGCTGCCCCCCCCCATTGTTGAAGCCCAATGTGGAGCTGGGTGCAGAGTGACATCAGAACATCACATCAGGCCCCATCAATGTTCTTCAGAAGATGGGTCTGCATTTGCACGTGATAAGAGGAAAACTTCTAATTGTTGTGCTAGGTGTATGGAATGGAGTAGAAGGGTTGTGAAACTATGCCAAGTCTTGCTTGTAGCCCAGCCTGTTTTCTTCATCAAGCCATGCTCTGCATTATGACTTCCCACGGAAAATGGTCAGGACTATACACTATCCATCATTTGGCTTAGAACAAAATTTTCAGGGGTTGTCGACCATCATTTTCTTCTCATTGATTTACACTTTAAAAATATCCCACATTTCTTTTTTCTGTCACATGTACAATGCTGTTGCAAGACAAACTTTTTGTGCCTGAATGTCACTGAGTGCTAAAGTGGGGGCGGGTGTGTGTGTAAATAACTCTGGAGGTGTGTACAGTATAGATGCACATGTATATCTGTTTAACAAAAGACAACACTTGATCCTCTGGAGGCATTAGTTTTGACGTTGCTGTATGCCACTGGTTTACCATGATATGAATCTTCTAATACTATATCCCACTTCTTTCCGCTAAATAAAAACCTGCCCTATGTTTTATTACAAAGTAGGTGGCCTGAAGGAAAATATAAATGTGTGTGTGTATTCTTTCCTTTTTGGAATAAAATATGCATTTGGGCTTCTCATTTCATCTCCAATCTGTGTTATTCCTTAAAAATGCAGGACTGCCTGAAGTCCTCTTTAATATTTAATTCAACAACTTTTTAATCTGTCATTATGCCGTGATGAAGTAAGCATCAAGTGTCGCTGAAAAAGATTAAATTATACTTGGAAATAGGAATTGAAATGATTTAGAGGGGGAGGCTTTCAGTATTTGCTTTGTACAAGTAATCCTGCTGACTTGGGTGGAAGGGGTTTGGTCCAGGGTTCTCACGCCTCCATCAAGTTGTGCGCTCCCTCGTGGGATTCACTCCCCCACTCTTTTGCTACTGCTGAGTGCTGCTTTATTTAAATGGAGGTCTCATGCATTAATTACATCAAGCGCCTTCTCTCTCCCCCCCCCCCCCGCTCTTTGTAAACATCGTGAACTCATGCCCAGGCATTGCCTAGCAGCAGCTCTTAAGTGAGATTCCAGTTTCTTGTTCACAAGCTTATCTTAAAACTGGAAAGCAGGAATAATTAATATCTGCCTCACCAAACGGGTGATATGGCATGGCCATAGATTTTTGCTTGTACAATACTTCAGAGGGGTGGGGGTGGATGTCTCTGCCTAGAAAGAGAACATGGGCTAAGGTCATTCAATTCTGTTGTGGCTAAATAAATAAAAACCCATCTTTGTTCTCCTTTAAAAATTTTCACGGCGATCCTAGAGTACTAGCAAGGCACATATCTAATCAAGTCTCTTTACAACAAGTGGACATATTCAGTCCTGTCTCACTTTTCCATTTCTTCACATCTCAACCTGCACACTGTTTGACATGAGTGCTGTGCTCCTCAACCCAGTGCTGGAAAACACACACCTGCTCTCTGGGAGTTCCTAGGAGTCAGCATCAAATCTTAAGAAACAAGTCTTGCACAGTGCAGATTAAAATGTATTTCAGGTTCTTAAATATCTGAAGTTTTTAGGCAGTTCAGCAAGTCTACCTTTGGGAGAGCCTGCCTCTGGTGAAACCAACTTAAACTCAAGCTTCTTGGGCCAGACATAAGGCAATGAGAGCCTCTTGATATTTCAGAATAATTGTTCCCCCAAGTTAATGCCACAAATGTTGGTATGAGGAGGGTATGGTTGAGTTATCCCTAGATTCAAAGCAAAAATTGCATGTTTCTGGATAGGAGACTTGAATGATGGCCAGGTTCTGAATAGTTCTGTGCACCCAAGTTAGACTCTGGTTCTTGGAGCAGCAGCTCTCATGGCTTTGGAAACTTCAGAGGGAGTCGCTTAGAACTACGTATGCCAGTTGGGGGAAAACACACTTTTCATTAGTGTGCCAACACCATGACGACTCTTCCTGCAGCCAAGGACCTTTCTGCCTCTTCTGACAGTAAATTCCTGGTCATTTGATATCTGAATGTAATTCCTTTTCAAACTGGCATTATTGTTTCAGTAGCAATGAATTACACTCCACTTCTCTCTCCCCACCTCTCCCTTCCAAGCCTTTCAACATTCATAAATATAAATTCTCTTGGCTTGCTCCTGCAAATTATTTATGATGTTACATTTTTGATCTTGGAATATAACCTTTTAAAAAATAAATCAGCCCTCTTGATAAAGAGTCCTGTGGTGTCTGTGGTGGTGGTGGTTTGCCCCACCTAATGGTACTTTCATTAACTCCAAGGTTGACACCTGTCTGCTTGTGTGGCCGACAAGTGACCACCCCTGAAACCCACCATGGTGCTAGTTTGTTGGAGGGGTGGGGAAGAAAGTAAGTGCATTCCTGTGTAGAAGGATAAATAAAAGAGCGAATGGGAGTCAATAAGCAGGTTCAATTCATGCCTAGAGCAATGGCGAACAGCTCATTTTGTAGATGTTGGTGTTTTGTTTACATTTATAATGCAGCTTTATTTAATACTGACAGATATAGCTTGTGGCAAATGATAGTCAGAATGTATGAGCAGTCATAATGCTTCTGTCTTCTTATAGTGTGCTGCTGAAAATAAGCAGTTCACCTCTGCTTTTATTGAGGAAAGGATATGAGACAGCTATAGCTTTGCGAGGCTATTTATGGAGTTGTTTTACTAGCTGTGAACATGCCGCTTTATAGCAGTTGTGAAAATGGACTTTGCTAGTGTGTGGGAAAAGGAAATAACATTGCAGTATACAAGGGTAGTAAAAAAAATCTCTATAAATAATTTTTCAGACTGAAGAATCTTCACATTATAGCAGGCAGAGAGGTCAGCGGCTTTCTTCCCGGTTTCCAGTAGAGAATATGTTCTTGAGTCTAATTTTTATTTTTGTTTTATTTTAATTCAGGGCAGAAATGTAAGTGATGGAGAGCTTTTAGGGGGAAAGTTGGGAGTACTCAATCCACTTCATCTATGGGGAAAAAAATCTGTGATTAAATGCAGTTTGCATTTGGATCCAGTTTGATTCAGGCTTCATGTTGCTTTATGACGGTGCACAGGCTCTGCGCAGCTTCCTGGTGATGAATGTCCACGTGTGCAGGTGATGTAGGGGAACTGTCTTGGTACCCTATTTATAATGTAAGGAGCAGGTGTTAGTGATATAAATATGGTACCCAGTTGAGCTAACTTTATAAATAATGTCACCTGACATTAAGTGTTGGACAGAGTTTTGATGTCTTGATGGGGTATAATTTCCAGGAAAACAGAATTTTCAATCTCTTTTCATTGGATGAGGTTGGATCTCTGCTTGATATTGCAAATTTATACCCAATTCTGCCAGCCCAAATTTATTAATTAGCAATATAAGCTGATGATAACTTTAAGAGTTAAACACAGCTGTCCTGTGCACATAGAGTGGTACCTCTGGATGTGAACAGGATCCGTTGCAGAGCCCCGTTCGCATCCTGAAGCGAACGCAACCCGCGTCTGCGGATCACCACTTCCACACATGCACGTGACATCATTTAGAGCATCTGCGCATGCGTGAGTGGCGAAACCCGGAAGTAACACGCTCCGTCACTTCCGGGTCACCGCAGAGCGCAACCCGAAAATGCTTAACCTGAAGCTACTTCAACTCGAGGTATGACTGTATACATATACATATACAGAGATAGTATAATTTTAAGAGCAGTGCTAGAAAGAATTCTTAAATTCCATTATCAATTTTTCATATGACCCTGAGACTTCTACTTGCAGGACACACAATATAATTTTTGTTTTATGTTTTTTAATGCAAGCTGAGCTGGGAAACTCATAAAAATGTCCCAAGTTTGCAGTCAGGTCTAGTGGTATGGCAACTCTAGGTATTCTAAATGGACATGGCTCTGCAACCTTTTACTGAAATAGCTAGTTACCTAATGTTATTAGATGTGGTTAGACCCTCCTAGTGCATATACAGCTGCTGACTCTATCTAGTAAGAGATGGTTTCTATTTTCTGGTTCCTGACCATAGTAAATCACTGATCCTATATTTGGCTCCTGAAAAATGCCTTTTTATAATTTTCTTCAAATTATATTAGAGTGGGAGGATAAGCAAATGCATCTTTTCTCTCTTACACACCTACATGTAAATCTACAGTCATGAGTCTAAAGGTGCCTTGTAGTGCACATACCATTTTTGCATACAGGGGAAGTTCATCTAAAACATCTAAAGTAACAGACTGTAGGCCAGGCATAGGCAAACTCTGGCCCTCCAGATGTTTGGGACTACAATTCCCATCATCCCTGACCACTGGTCCTGTTAGCTAGGGATGATGGGAATTGTAGTCCCAAGCATCTGGAGGGCCAGAGTTTGCCTATGCCCAGGCCAATTGTTTTTCTAATGTACCTTTTACCTAAAGAAAAAAGTCCTCTCTTGGCTTTTAAAACATGCAAGACAAATACTGTGAAATAAATGAGTCATAATATTCATTTAATAAAGAAGACAGAGTAAAGATGGGAGTGCGTTGGGAAGTAATATTTAGGGTGAGTTTTGGGGAATGCATGCAACACCCCTATCTTCATCTGTGAAATGCTGAAGTGTGTGCCAGGTAAGTTACTACAAATAGTAACTTACTATGGTTGGAGCTACTTTGGGGAACAGCCAATGAAAGTAAACTCTTTTTTTTTCCAAGCAAGTGTCTATTTTTTCTGGGTTGCTTTAAACTTTACCTATAACTACCTGCTATTTGTTGGTGCTAGGGATTTACCTGAGTTTCAGGGCCTTGAATCCCATATACTTAAAAACCAGTGTGCAAGATTAAGTGGGATTTGGCAGCTTCTTGGAGTTCTCTTTCTGTCCTCCCCCTTTTTTAAAGAAAGCTCACATGTATCATGACCAGCTGTCGGAGAGCGCACACCACCTTTCATGCATGGAAAAATAATTTAGAAATGCTTAGAGTCTCAGCAGGTGAGGCTTTCTGTTTCTTTTGCAAATTTTCTGCAAATTCCCAACGAACGTTGCATATTTAATTGGAACTAACCTTCCCTTTTCATATGAGCTTTTTCTAGACATGCAACTTGTCACAGCCTCTTCTGTAAATACAATTTAAGGTAGCAAATCCTGTCTCATTCTATGCCCACCTCTCTATGTAGAATTGCCACCTGCTGCATTGATAGATTTTAAAGCTTTTTTGTGGGGGGGGGGGAGTAGTTGCTCTTGTTCTCATTATCTTTATAGATTGCAGGAGGGCTGTAAGCTGTCCCTCTGCCCTCCTTAAATGGACAGAGAAATGGGTTAATCTCTCCACAGAGCTATTCCTTTACCTCACCACCTGTTTCCAAATCCCCAGTAATTAAAAGTAACCAATGATGGCACATCATTTGCCTCATAGAGTTTTAGGATCTGGAGAGTCAGCCCAGGCTGGGGTGGGGGAAGGATAACATCACAATTGGATTCAAATAATGTGAATTTTGCTGTCTGCAAAATCTATCTTTAAGTAGGCCACTGGACAGCATAAACAACCCAGAAATGGCACATTCCAATCCAATATGTAAGTGCTACTGATTTTAATTTCAGAATTATCCTGTGGCACATGCACAAGATCACACCCTTGTACTTCATGTGAGTAAATCTGCACCACCAGGTCTGTGCTTGGTCACTTAATGAGGACCAGAATGCACTGTTAATTTGAAAGAGTAGGGATAGAAACACATCCCTCTTGTACCCCGATCATTGGTGCAATGGCACACTTAAAATGGAGAATTAACTGGATATAGCGATCTCCCTCCCTTCAGATTGAAGGCAACACCTAACTGTTTATAAGCTTACTGACTTCGCTGTATTTAAATAATAATCATTTATTGTTTAAATACAGTAGAAGCTTGCAACAAAATGCTGTCAAGAGCCATCACACTCATTAACCTGCCAGCTAATTAGCTTCCTCCTGCCTCATTGCTGACAAGTTCTTCAATCTGAACCCAGCGCTGTTGTGTCAGCGCACAAGCGCCGGGCGGTGTGGAGGAGGGCCCCATTAGATGGCTACGAACAGAGTCTCTGCATTAATAGGGTTTGTTTGCTGCACTCCCAACCAATGTTACGGCATTAATATTCCCGGCTCTAATTAAATTGGCAACTCTTAATTACTGTAATTAGCATGTTAACCATTTCCTTTCTCACGCCAGTCCCTGAGTTCAAAATGTAAAGTTGGTCATGGCTATTTTTCTTGCCCTTTTGTACTCACATGCCCATGGAGAAAGCAGCTCTCCCCCTCTTCCTTTATGTAATTATCTGGGGCTCGTTACTATGGACATTCATTGGCTCATTTAAATTTATGTCCTGCACTAACCTGAAGGTTCAGAGTAGAAGACTCATTTAAGGACAAATGTAAAATTAGTAGCCAAGGCTGGAAATACCAGGTGCCTTATTGCTTGGGGTCCCAAGAAATTTTCCACAAGTGCCTTGAAAATGAAATGCTACATATTTGCTCTGTAGGACCTAGTTCCTAAAATTGCTTATTTTTCTAGCTTTGTAATGAGCCCATTTAAGACCACCACTATCACATTACATTGGGCTCATCTACACAGGCTTACCCACCACTTTCCCTTGGGTAAACCTGTGGTTTAGCACTGAATCAAAGCAAATGACAATTGGGTTTTCTGTGGACTGTCATTTGTTCTGCTTTGTTGTTAAAGAGGGTTTTTTGAGGGAAAACAGCAGGGCAAAGGCAAAACCGCTCAGACCCTTGCCTAGAAGGGATGGGACAAGCAGAAAACTGCTCAGACCCATGCTTTCTAGGCATGAGACAAGCAGAAGTGTGGCCAAACCATTTCAGTGTTAACAGGTTAAGCCCAAAATTAAGCAGGTGTGAATGGGTTATCCCAGGAAAATGCTTGTGGCTGAGGCTTGGCAAAACTCCAGCAGTGGAAAAGTGGTTTGCAGTTGTGACACAGCCACCAAAATGACTTTTCATTTGGACATGGTATTTGAGTGACATTGTTAAAATTCGAGCGCTCACCTTGTCCTTCTATAGAAAATGGAACATATAAAAAAGAAAGTGACCTTTAAAGTGTGTAGAATGCAAGCCTCATTTTGCTTTTAGAGTTCACAATGACCCTCTTTGATAACAAGGCTATTGTGCAGGGCAGAATCGGAGGTGACCTTTCAGCTGAGATATTTTCTAGTGTTATGCCATCCATGTACATGGAATTTTACAAAGCATGAGATGTTGGTCTCTTTCTCAAGGGAATTACCATCTAGCTATTGGGGCCTGGAAACGAGGGGGAGGGTGGAAAGTCGTGGGTGGCAAGGAAAGGGTGTCCCAAGTATTCCAGTTACATGCTCTTAGACTTTGTTGCAGTAGGGTATGAAGACTAATACACAAAGCAAATGCAATGGATTTAGATGATGTTTCTATTGACCCTTTTCTAACTCCAGTTCTATCAACACTTGCACATTGTGGTGTTTTTTGTTTAAATCTTCTGTGTTGTCCCATGAACATTAGGATACAGATGCCACGTATGACAATTTTACAGCAGTGGCGTAGCTAGCTGCTTGGGTGGCCGGGGCAGTGTGTGTGCCCAGTGGCGGAGCTTCATGCTCCGGCACCGGGGGGGTGGAGAGCAGGTGGGGCTGGTACACGTCCTGGGGGCATGGCACACTGCCTGTGGGGGCGTGGTACCCAGCATGGGCGGGGGGCAGCCACAATGGCACCCCACCGGGATTGCGCTGCCAGAGGCGGTGCACTGCCCCCCCACTCCTCTTCCTCTGCCAGTGTGTGCACCCTGTGCCCGGGGCGAACCGCCCATAGGAGCAGGGCAATCCACCCATGGGGCAGGGTGAGCCAGGGCAGGGTTCGCTGTGCAGAGCATCTAAGAAGTCTGCCCGCCATCTCCTCCTCAGCTGTAGGGTGGCTGAGGAGGAGGTGGTGAGCAGACACAAGTCCCATGCTGCCGTTTTGGGCAGCATGGAGGTTACATGCAGTCCGCCCGCTGCCTTTCCCTCAGCTGTAGGGTGGCTGAGGAGGAGGAGGCGGGCAGATGCAGGCCCCACACTACCGTTTTGGGCAGTGCAGAGCCTGCAGGTGCCCGAGCCACAGCATCCCTGCCAGGAGAGACAGGTGGCTTGGAAGCACTGCAGGCCCTGCGGTAAGTGTGCCCCCCCCCCACAGTGTGGTGCCCAGTGTGCTCTGCCTGCCGCCCCCCACAGCTATGCCTCTGATTTTAGGAGTTATCATGGAACTGAAGCATAGCTGATATCATTTTAACCTCAAACCTCTGGATCAAGTGAGCTGTTCCTCTTGAAAAGATTTTGGGTGGCAGGAGGAAGGGTTAATTTAAACAGCCTGAAGGTTACATCTGCAGAATGTGTGTGTTTATTGACTTTGATTTGAAGTTCTTTCAGTTTCTCTGCTGCTGCAAGTGAATGGTTAAAACAATTCTAGTAAAAAGCACTTTAATTGATACTAATGTGATGTGACCCTTTGCTAATTACTGAATTTCACTAATTGGCAAGTGATGCAAAATGGTTTCTATTGCCATTGCGTTAGTTCTATCCTCTTGGGATTTGGCTCATGGGCATCACCGCTTGCCTGTGGCGCTGAAAGTTTCATGAAATTCAAGAGCTTCTGTTCTCAGGGTTTTCTGAGGAAGGATTTTAGGGCCATGTGTTAGATGGTGGCAAACTTGGTTTTCCAACTTAGTATATGTTCACGTGGGAGCCACAGTGAATCCCAGCTCCCTGTGTGTTGTTTATGACATCCTGTGAACCCATATTTTATCATATTCACATTTTATGTGTATAAGCATAAATTTCTGAAGAGCTGTACTTTTAAAATCCAACTTGTGAAGTGGTTGGAGGTGCAGCACTATCCTTACGTTGCTCAACAGTTGTTGAATTGGCAAAACTAGGATGAGGTGACTAAGTTGAATTTCCCCCTCTCTTATAATGTTTAAAATCTCAGTGATGCCTAATGAAATAGATAGGCAGAAGATTCAGGATTTAGCAGTTACTAAGAGGTAAGAGTAGGGGAGAGCTATTGTCTCCATATCCCACTTGTGGACTTCTCAGGAGCATCTTAGTTGCCATTGTAAAAACAAGATGTTGGATTGATCCAACAGGATTCTTTTCATGATCTAATTAGCTGGAACCTTTATGTATGAATGCAATATACCTCTGAATACTACATGCTAAGTCCAAATGGAAGGATTAGTGCTTTTATACCTTTGTAGTGGGCTTCCCAGGAGAATTTGATTGCTGCAATTAATAACAGATGAAGAAGATGAACCTTTTGCCATATTGTTCTTATTAAGGCTATGGGAAACTTCCAGAAACAAAGTGCCACCAGTTTGAGGAGAGAAAACAGTTTAGGGTAGGAGAAGAAGTTATAGCTCCAGCAACTGAGTTGATTCTTTCTGCTTAAGTCCCCAGGAACTCCAGTTGAACTTAGGTCAAAGGTTTAAGAGATACGTATCTTTGTCTAAGATCCTGGACAGTATTGGGCAAGATAGACCAATAGTCTGACTTGGAATAAGGAAACATCACATACATTCATATATTGTGATTGCTGCTTGTTATGTGGGTGTAGATAGTTTACATTCTACATGTCTGCTGTAAAGAGTGGGATTTACCCATTGGGCAGCTGAAAGGGAATGAGAAAGGCCGTTGTGGATAGTTTTTGAAAGAAATTACTCATCCAATGTTGTGTTTCATTGTGGACTAATACTTCTGATTTTAGTCACATACTTAAGCACTTCAGGAAATCTCAACTGACAACATTGACAATGTTATGTTATGCTTATCATTAATACCTGATAGTTTAAAATAGAATTTAAATGATGAATCTGCCCTTGTAATTTGCAAATTTGAAAACATCAGATTGCAAATTTGAAAACATCAGATTAGTGCAGTTTAAATGCCCCAGCCCAAGCCCATAGCAAAAATAAGAAAAGGGAAAAAAAAGCCAAATCAAGCTACCATATTTTTCCGTGTATCAGACGCCCCCATGTATAAGATGCCTGCCCGCCACTGCCGATCGCTTGCCACAGCCACTGCTGATCGCACACCTCACCACAGCCGGCAATTGTCTGCCCACTGGCCGCCAACAGCCCACCCGCCCACTTGCTACAGCCGCCAACCACCTGCCTGCCTCGCCGCAGCCGGCAATTGCCTGCCCTATTGCCACAGCCATGGCCAATCGCCAGCAGACTTTGCCGCAGCCACCAATCACCTGCCCAATTGCCACTGCCAATCTCCTGCTTGCTGTTGCCATTAATCGCACATCCCCCCTCTGCATTCACTATCCGTGTATAAGACGACTCCCAATTTTTGTTTGTGGTGGTGGAGTTATTGGGTTTTTTGTTTGTTTCTTGTTATGCTTTTTCTGTTCTCATTTTATATTTTTATACGGTAAACTGCCCTGTGATCTTTGGATGAAGGGCAGTATTTAAATTCAAGGGGTGGACCAAGGGGTTATAAGGCATGGCACTCTAGATTTTTGTACAGGAAATGTGTTGCTGTCAGTGCCTGGGAGACATGGGGGGCACCTGGTTTTTTAATCAACTTCCCCCACCCTGGCATCTGTGTTGGAAGAAGTGGGTTGCTTATTTGAAGCCTGTGGGTGTTTAATAACAAGTGTTCAGTGGTATATTTGCATCTTTTGCTCATGGTCTGAATGGAGATTGTTTGAAGTTCACCTGAACTGATGCTGCTGCATTGTCAAAATTAAGCTACTGTCATTCAAAATCTTCAACCAGCATGGCTGTGTGCAGTGCAGATGTCTTTAGTATATAAGTTACAAGATATATCAGACTAAATCACAGGCATACAGCAGAGGCACAGAATTTTATTTTTTTATGTTGCAGGCTACATTCCCTCAGCAGTAATCACTTTTAGGGGCCAAATAGCAATTTCCCCTTTTCCATATTTCCCCTTTTTCTCCCCCCCTCCTTTTTAGGGGGTAGGATGCTATACATAGGGATGGTAGAGTTAACTCTTCCCACACTGTATCTTCCCACCCCCACCCCATGGCATTGGACTTAGTTAAAAAGCTCCTGTTTGCCTCAGTTCAAACACTTTTTCTAAGCCTAATTGCTGGAATAGGTTGCTTTGGGCTAGATCCAAAGACATTGTGGGCTAGATCTAACTTAAGAGTTAGATCTTAAGAACTTAAGAGCATGATTCCTAGTACCCTAGCATGGTATTTGAAATCCTGATCATGTGATTAGGATGAGCTGTGCTCCAGTCGGGGATTTGTTAGTCCTTTAATACTGTATTTGAGTACATTTGTCTCAAGGTATAAAGGCTACTTGGTCTTTATTAATATATCTGCCTGTTCCTTTGTTTAATCTATTTGTTAAAATGGAAGTGCAGAATGGGCCTATACGTAGTGTTACATACAGTTTTTGGTATTAATATTCTGCCTTCTTAGTATTTTATATTCTAACATGCATTTGTTTATGGGTCAAGTAATATACCAATGGTTATGGCTCAATAATTAAATGTTCTAGTCAGTCAGTCAGTCAGTCAGTCAATCAATATATCTCCAAATACACTGTAATGTTTAGGGGTGAGACCATCAGGACCTGAGGATTTATAAGTTACCATAGTTCATCGAGAGAAACTAGAGACTGAACTTCCTCAAAGGATAATTTAGGGACAGATAATAAAGAAAGGAACTTTTCAATTACTACCAGGATTATGAAAGGAATATAATTATCAATAAGAAAACCAAAATTGTTCAACAGTATTCTTAATTTGTACTATTCTGTTCTGTTCCATTCTATTGTCGGAATTTTTATTTTTATTTTGATCTAGTGATGATATCTTCACTAATTATATCCCAGCCTGGTTACCAAGCTTTCTCTTAAGAAAAAATATGAGTTAGCTATATTTTCAGTGATATAGGGAAGAAATTTTCCAGTGGAAATCTTCCAGTGTTTTATTTTTCCACTGATAAAAATCAGTTACATTAGCAACAATTAATGGATGTAAGTTGCAAATATATTTTAAATAGGTTTGGCAGTTTCAAAGTGTTTAGCTTTGTTTACTAAATACAAGTAAAATTAACATGATAAATTAGACCCCCACCTCAAGATGCAAACTGAATTTTTTCAACACAAATCACCATATGCAAATTACGTTAATTTGCAGAGGAAATTTTTCCAGAAAAGTATTTCACTCTATATTTAAGTCTTTTGATCTCAAACTGTTTTTAAACCCAATTAACCTGTCATGTAATATTTGATCCACTGATGTTTTGTGATGTTCCTCTATCTTTCTTGTTTGAGAAATTAATATTTCCCCTTGTTTACTTCCCCTTTTTTTAGTTCAGATTGTTGTTTGCTTAGAACCTGCCTAGCATCCCATATTTTTCCACCAGCTTGAATTAACACTGCATTGAAGATATTTGGACAATGAGTTACTGAATATATTATAGTTCTTCATTTTGCAATATAATTGTATGCAGTCTCCACTGCTTTATACTGGATTTACATGGTAATTTCCAGAGAAATAAAGCTGTGGTTTATCAAAGGTTCAGTCTTAATATCTGATATTTTTGTTTTATACAAGTCAAGGTTAAAACAAAATGCACCCTTAATTTATGAGAGTGTGAATGAAAGGTATAGTCTTTAGCTATAGTGCTAACGAATCTCCTAGGGTCAATTAAATTTAAATAGTTTTACACCCTGTAAAAAAAGGAGAGAGCAGAATGGTTAGATACAGTTATTATAAAAAATAAAATAAAACTCTGTGCTGCATTAAAATCCCCTATTGTTGATGTCCTCCTCCCAGGTACACCTGACATAATTTATTTTGATAAAAATTTGGGGTGTATAAATTTGCTAAAATGACATTCTGGTCTACAGTGTTAGTTACAATGATGATTTTGTATCCACTCTTTTTTTGCTTCACAAAAGAAGCATTTCATATGACGCTATTCAAACCTAACCTCCCCCATTTTCTGGCAGACTACAATTTTAGATTGTTAAAAACTGTTATTGATCCTTCTACATACATTTCTAGCAATGGATAAACACCTTCTTTCTTGTTCATTATAATTTTTCTGCATTCTGTTGTTGAATCTAAACCTAATATTCACTATAAAACATAAAACTGTTCAGGTCACCATGTGCCATAATACACACTGCTTATTCTTGCCTAATGACTTCTTATAAAATATGGTGTCTTTTTGTAGCTGCTTGTAGTATTTGTATTACAATTCATTCAGTTTGATTAAAACATTCCTCCTAAAGGATATTCTCCTTCAGATGGATATGTGGATGCTGCAACAGGTGGTGGTAGTGTTCCTTCTGCCCCCATACCACTAGAGTCAGCTGTTCTGTTTCTTAAAGTTTTGCTTCCGATTTGTAAATGCCTCCACATAGTTCCAAGTAAGCCTTTTGACAATTTTACTTGTGAATTAACAGCTCACATTGTCTCTTAACATTTGGCCATATTTTTGCTAAACTCTATGACATCGAAAAGTAGTTTTCTATATTTGTCCTTAGTTTGTAGTATTGCTGTTCTGCTTGGACTAACATTTAATGGAGAACACAAATTATTTTAATGTTTTTGATCATGTTTTTGATCAACTCAGGCTAAAAATGGAAAAACTTCGGAGTTTCAAGTGTCATCTAAGCATTGCACCGTAACTTTTAATTTGGAAGGCACTCAGTAAAATGGAATACTTTGGACATTTCATACCATCTTGATTAAACTGTTTTTACAAAGTTGTTGCTGAAATTCACTTTTTTGTTGTTATAAAAATTATTATTATTATTGGTTGCTGTATTTTAAAGAGCAAAAAAGAGGACACATCTGCAGTTTTAGATAGATAGATAGATAGATAGATAGATAGATAGGTAGGTAGGTAGGTAGATAGGTAGGTAGGTAGATAGATAGGTAGATAATGATGATGAAGTCATACCAACCAAAAGCAATAAGGATCAGAACAGGAAAATATTTTAAATATTCAGCCAACTACTGTTATGAAAGCCACATAAAGTGCAATGTGAGCCACTCTGACTGGGCTGGTATAGCCAAAAGTAACTATTCACCTGCCAGTGAACGAACAGAACGGCCTGTTCACCTGCCACCTCCGCTCTCGAGGCCAGAAAAATGGGCCTTGGATCAACCTTGCTTCCCTCCACCTGTTGAGCCAGTTAGCCACAGGGTGAGGCAGGCAGCCGCTGCTCCCAGTTCCCAGGGCTCCCAGGCACATTCCTCCATGTCTCCCAGCTGCAGGCTTTGCGGATGACATGACAAGGGAGAAGAACAACATGGGGACCAAATGTCACATGAAAGGGGCTGGGCAGCTGTTTCCTATTCTACTCTAGAGATAGGAAAGGTGTAGAGGAAGCCTGCCTATTAAAAAAGCAATTTAGGTGCAGAGCAGCATCTCTTTAAGTTTTGGAAGCTTTGTGGTATGTGTATATACATAAACCCAGACATTTTGCTATATTTTAAAAATCTGCCCACACAGAAATTTTAAGGGGTGTGAAAAAGAGGGTGTATCCAGGAAAAAGAGGACATATGGCAACCCTAATATTACAATTTATTACCCTCCCTTTACCCTCAGGTCACAGGCTCAGTTAGAACATTTAGAACACAATATTAAATACACAATCTTAAAAACTTTAAAACAATTTAAAATTATGGAAATAAGGTACAAAGTTAACTTGGAAAATCTTATCTCTGGAGGTATTATATATTTTTAGATACTGCCTCTGAAGACAGCTTGGAAACTTCAGTTGGTACAAAATGCAATTGCCAAATTGCTCACCAGAACAAGGCAGTTTTAGCAATCCTGGCACAACTGCACTGGGTTCCGAGTAGTTTCCGGGGCCAATTTGAAGTGCTGGTGTTGACCTATAAAGCCTTATACAGCTCAGGACCTCAATATCTTAAGGACTACCTCTCCCCATACAAACTGATCTGGACCCTGCACTCGTCATCTGAGGCCCTTCTCCATGTCCACCCTCCCAGAGAGGTTTGGAGCATAGCTGTCAACTTTCAGATTTGAAAATAGGGATCAGCAGCCTCGAAAATATGGGATCAGCAGCCTCACCTGTCCCGGGGACAGTCTACGGGATATCTAACAATCCAGGATAGCAGCGGGAAGCAGCGGGAAACTGCGCTGAAATAAGGGAATTTCCCGCAAAAAAGGGAAGGTTAACAGCTATGGTTTGGAGGGTGGCCACAAGAGAACAGGCCTTTTCTGTGGTGGCTCCCTGATTGTAGAATGCTCTCCCCAGAGAGATTCGCCTGGCACCATCAGTACTTGTCTTTAGACGCCAGGCAAAAACGTTCCTCTTTACTCAAGTCTATGGCTATTAAATAACCTATGGCCTGTGAAAGTGTGGGGGAGAGGACTGTTACTATGATGATTTTACTATTAGTATACTTTTTTACTATGTTTTTATTATTATTTTATCACTGATGTTTTGTAGTATGTTTCTAATATTGTACACTCTGAGATCTTTCGATTAAGGGTGGTATATAAATGGAATGGAGGAGGAGGAGGAGGAGGAGGAGGAGGGGAAAGAGAAAGCACAATAGGCAAGACATGCTCTCACAGGACCCTGGACAGATCACTGTGGCTGTTGTTGGTTGGGGCTCACTTAAGAGCTGCTGCCTCACTGGCTTGCAGGATTTGTCAAGTCTGACTGGTGGAATGTTAATCTCAGCCCTTCGGAGGAGCTGTCTGTTTCTTAAAGGGCCATTGCCCTGTTTTGTAGCTAATGGCTCCTATGGTGAAGGAATGGTGAAGACTGCATCAGAAGGGTGCCCTCTAAGTCTAAGGAATTGGGTACAGCCAGGTCCTCTAGCCTGGTCCTGGGAACCAATGACAGTCGCTCCTTGTGTAATGCCTCCGCCCCCCTAGCTTTCCTCTGAGCCATAGGTGGCATTAATTTATTATTATTATTTCTTAATTTTATATACCACCCTTTATCTGACACTCGCAGCAGATTAAAAGCACCAAAAGAGTGCACTTTCCTATGCAGTCAGGTATTTGTTAGTGCATTTTAACCAGTTTGTATGTGTATTCTGTTAATGAAATGTACATTGCGTGGTGTCTCAGACAATGTTCTTGCTCTTCTAGAAAGTGTGAACAGAAATAGTAGAAGGGAATAGCTGCAGTCATCTGAAGTACAGGAGAGTGAAAATAAATAAAAACAATGACACTCAAATGCTACAACTTCAAATGTTATTGTACTTCACTAACAGCTATCCATCTCTTACTGGACTCCAGTTTGCACTGAAAAGTTTGTGAAATTTTGGGAGTTCTTGCAGGAAATCTTACACATACATTTATGAATATTCAGTTTGCATTACTGCTGTGGAACTGAAGATTTCCATAAATTTTCTCTGAATCTGATGGTGCAGTAGTGGGGATATTATATTACTATATATTCTTTCTTTCTTTCTTTCTTTCTTTCTTTCTTTCTTTCTTTCTTTCTTTCTCCCCCCCCCTCTATATATACTAGGGCAGAAAATTCATAAACATTTTAAGCAACAATTAACAATGTAGAAACTAAACACAGTTGAGCAACATTACTAACACTCACAAAAAAATTATTAAAGTACAGGTAACGCAGTGAAACAAGAGACCCCACCCCATCTCAAAGAGGTATGTCTTCACCTGCCAATGGAAATAAAACAAGGTTGAAGCATGACACATGTCAAAGGGAAGGTGTATCCCTGAACTATGATACTGCCTATTGCACCAGATGGGTGGTGGTGTGTGTGTGTGTAGAAACTTCAGATTTTTGCAGGACTGGAGTGTACCCTACTATATAAAGGTAAGAGGTGCATTCATTGTTCCATCCACGTTTGCATTTGGCCCCACCTGGAGTGCAGCCCTTAGAAGGTTGCTCATTTGGGAATGCAGCTGTCAAGACTGAGAGCTTCCCTACCTCTGTGCTTCACATCTTATGTGGCACAGTAGTATTCACATGTACAGTACTGCATGTGCAGCTGGCTGACTACTTGTGTCGTGTATAATAGCATTTCTACTACTACTATTACAACAACTACTACTAATAATAATAACAATTATTTATTATTTATATGCCGCCATCTGACTGGGTTCCTCCAGCCACACTATGCAGCTTCTAACAAATTAAAACGCAATACGACATCAAACATTAAAAACTTCCCTGAACAGGCCTGACTGCAGTTTAATAACAGCAATTCTGCCAGTTAATGGAAGATTTGAAATCTCTCCCCCCCCCATTGTTTAACTTCTTTTTTCATCTTTTGAATTGCGGGTTGATCATTTGCTTGTAATTTATTTGTCTTACTTGAGTTCCCAGGTTTCTAAGCCATCATAGCGGTGCTCCAGATGATACTTTAATTTGCTGTTGTACTTTTTGTCTGATTTGGGGTAGTTATTTTAAGATGGGCTACATTGCTATATTGTTGTATTTCTTCTGTTACCTTGGGATATAATTTAATTGGCTAGATAACATTAAAGCAATGTTGTCCACAAACTTTCATTGTGTGCTTGACTGTTTATCGCTAGCCTGTTCATTTTTTGTTTTGTTTTGTCTGCCATTGCTGTTGCCAGAACTCCCAAAGAAATAACAAAAATAGGAGCCAACTCCTAGGGGCTGAGATCTCTTTGGCCCCCTCCAATAAAATATTTGAGCCCCCCCCCCCCGGTTGATGGGCATTACTATTTAAATGGTGTGTGCATCATGTAGTCAATAATGGGGGGTTTACATCCCCCCCAATATTTTAATCAAGGTGGCACCCCTTACCCCTGACAAGGGGCATAGGTTTTGAAACACAGAAAATCACAGCGGGAAAGAATTCTTGATGTAAAACTGAAAATATGTGAACGGATTGGGGTCCCATGTCGTTTCTCTGTTAATGTTAGCAAGAATTTTCATTCAAGCAAGTCAAAGCCATTAAAAACATATAGTCTAAGTCTGGCTAATGTTTCGTTTGATTTTTGCTATAAAGTATAATCACATCTTGTGAGCAGTTAACTTGTGCAATTTCAACCTTGCATGATTGAAAGCTGGCTGGTTGAAATTCTGCAAATTAATTGCATGTAAGGCGGAGAGCTTAAAAGCTCCTTTTGTGATGGGTTTTCCCAGCACAGAAAGAGCTTTTAAGCTCTCTGCTTTGCTTACTGGGCTCTGTGATACTCTCGTGAGATCTCCGACAGACCTGCAAGATATTGCGGGAGCATCCCCATACCCCACGAAAGAGCATCACAGAGCCTGGCAAGCAAGGTGGAGAGCATAAAAGCTCCTTGCTTTGCTTGGAAGGGAAGGATGGCTACTCAGGAGCAGTTCCATGGAGGCGGCTTGGGTATACAGTGTTACCTTGTTTTACAACCATAATCTGCTCTAGAGGTCCATTTGTAAAGCAAAACAGGTTGTAACCCAAGGCGCACTTTCGCCAATGGGGCCTCAAAAAAAAAAAAAAAAAAACTGTTCGTAATTCTAAAAAGGGGGGTTGTAATCCCCCCAAAAAGGTTGCAAACCGGGACATGCACTTCTGGGTTTGACGTGTTTGTAATCCAAAATGTATGCAAACCAAGCTACCACTGTACACATTTTTGCAGATGATAATGATTTCAATTTATATACCACCCTTTAAAGATCCCAGGGCAATGTACAACATTAAGAACATGTTTTACAGAACATAATAATAAAAACATAATAAAAAGCTTAATAATAGACAGCATAATAGTAATAAAAATACATACCCTGAAATGAAACCCCTGTGCAAGGCATTGTTGCTGGCATCCATCTGTCTCAAGAGACAATGGAGGAGTGTCCCTTTGGGGGTAAAGTCAAATAATTGGAGAGTTACAGCACTTGCTGTGGCTGTAGAAACTGATACGAGAGAAACATGCTTTACTGCAGGTAGAGCATATGAAAGCATCTGGTTTTGCTGCCACAGGTGCACCATGGCATTTCTTCTCTCTGCACTCCTACCAGTGGTCATTCCTCCTCTGGTCACCACTACGGTTACACAACCTGACTGTCTGTCTCTAAGCACTGAGGTCATTTGCAAGGCATTCCCACGGGGCAGGGTTGATACTGCCAGCCTTCATGTCATGTTTGCAGAAATCTTTGTAATGCACGGTTGGTCTGCCAGCTCCCCAGTGCCAGCTCCCCAGAAAGCATCTCCTTGGGAATCTTGCCATCCTCCATTCTGTGGAGATGACCAAGCCAGAGTAGATGCAATTATACTGTACTGTATTGCAGGGATCAGCAACCTTTTTAAGTCTTTGAGCATATTCATATTTTTGAGCTAGAACCATAGCTACCACCCCCTCTGGTCACTTTTCTTTCCCCATATCAACCTCCCTACACAGAGACAAAAACAGAGAAAATGTGTAAACATGAACTTCATGTTCCAAAGGATCTAGGTAAAAGTCAAATCCAGGAGGATTAATCTGAACCTTGAAAAGCTCATAAAAGTTAAGGGGGAAGTGGGAAAGAGTGTTACTCTTTCAACTTCCTTCTTCAGCTCCATGTAGTTTTCAATAGAGAAAAAGGTAACTACCTTCACTGCCATACGCGCAGTGCCGGATTTACGTGTAAGCTAACAAGCAATAGCTTAGAGCCCCACTCCCTTGGGGCCCCCCCAAAAAGTTAAAGAAAAAAACTTGGATGTATATTTCCAAAATATAAGATAAAAAAACAAATGAAATAAAACCTACATACAGCAACAGTGTGTTGTGTAGGCTCCTATGATGTAAGAAGTGGATACCTATGAGGTCCATAAATTACCATATAGCATATATTCAACACAAAAACCAGTGACAATTTGTTGTTGACAAAGGACAGCTGGACATATAAATGGCCCCATTACCTTCAGAAGCTTAGGACCTCATCAGACTTAAATCCGGCCCTGCCAGTTTACAAAGCAGATTGACGTGGTGGTGTTGTGTGTGTATGAGTGAGTGAGTGGTATCACATCACACACAAGATGCATGGCGTGCACATTGTGCATGCCTGTGACATGTGCACGACAAGTTGTTTTTAGCTGCTTTTTATTTCTGCTGCCTTTAATACATCACCTTTAATGGATTGTAACCCTATTTTATTTAAACAGTTTTCAATACTCTGAGCTAAGGGTTTCTAGATTTGTAAATTTCAGAGATTGACAAAAAATTGACTAATATTTGGTATTTCACCCTACTCACACCCGCTTGTTATCTATATAATATGGTTTTGCTTATTAGTCTATAGGTTTCTAATATGTGTGTCAACATCTTGCCCAACTTTGTGTGTGATTGAGATCAGTTTCTAGTTATTTCTTTACAGGCAACTTGTTTATACATTCTACCTAGAGCCTATTAGTTTGTATTTTTTTCTCTAATTCTATTCTATTACTATTTTTTTTTCTTTCAGAACTTTGTCTTTTTCAGTAAACATTTCTTTAATGCATGCTTCCCATGTTACAGCTTTTATAGCTTCCCATCGAGTAGGGGTGGTTATGTTCATTGAGGGATTCTCTTCAAACCAATATTTTAAAGCTTTCCTAATTTTTAACTGGATATTTGTTTGGCCCACTTCCAATTTGGGATATATGTTTCAACTCCCTGAATATGTAATTGGATGGATGCCGAAGCATGATTATTCTAATACTAGCTGCTTTTAATTTTGTTTTTTAATCAAAGAACAATTTCTTCTTGAATAAGTGTTGTGTCGGAGGAATGATGGTTATATCAAATGCTAGTGATACTTAGAGTAGACTCACTGAAATTAATGGATGTAAGTTACTGAACATGTCTTTGTTGAAAATTGTGGTTCTATTGTGCTTTAGACTGTGTTAACTCTTTGAGCATTTGTTGTGCATTAATTTTTCAATGTCACCATGCCCCCCCCCCCTTTGCAGAAGGTCTTGTGAGAGACTTTCAAGTAACAATGAGTTTCTTAGAGTAAAGGGGGCAGAATGCTGGCTAGGTGAAACTTAAGTCTCATGTATTGCTTCCTTAAAAAACAACAAGAAGAAGTTGGTATGTTTGGTTATAGTACCAGAGTAAACTTGGATCCTTCTGAAATGCGTGTGGACAATATGCATGATAGGTACATACAAAGGCATCTATCATGCTGTTGATGAGGCTACTCTGCTCTTGTGACACTTTGTGAAGAAGCTTCTCTCTAATGCACATCTTGCATTAGCTTTAGACACTACTATCTAAATATAATGTTCCTCTTAGCCTTTAATAAAATGTGGATACATTTTGATACTTGCTTTCATTATCACTGAAGTGCATTCATTAATCAGTGTTCCCTATCTATTCTTCTGTCTTAAATGTTATCAAGATGTTTTGCAGCTAGCGTCTCCTAGCAACATAGCATCCTCAAACTGACCTCATGTTATTTCATGAGGTATCTTTCCAGATGGCCTTTAAGACCCCCTATTTTTTTGTCTTTTTGCAAATGCAACTGGTTGCTTCCCTTTCTTTAATGGAAATATTGATTTATTTTCTTTTTCATAGAAAACATGATTTTATTTCTTTTTTATTAATGAGATTTTTATTTTTAAAATTCCATAATATAGCAAAATAATGGCCACAAAAAATACAAATGGAATAAGTAGAATATGTAGTCCTCTCTTAAATGGAATTCTAAGCCCTTAACACCCACAGGGGACAGTAGCTTCTCCCAACTCTCACCTGGGATCTTTCTTTTGCCCTCTCAGCCTCTCACCCTGGGAAATTGTCATTTCCCTATTACCCAGGTTCCTCCATCAACCACCTACCCCCCCCCATGAGTATATAAGATCTGGACCTTAATAAAGGCACTGGACATAGGACTCCAAAGAAAAAAGAAGGAAGAAGGAAAGGGATTATAAGAAAAGAAAAAAAGAGGAGAGAAAGAAAAAGATAAAAAGATGAAAGAAAAAGCAACATGAGAAAAAGTTACAAAAAGAAAACTTCTGATTTTCTACCTGCTGATTACATAAAAAAAGAAAAAAATGATTATTTAAAACATTCAGTCCATGTTAACATCTATTTCTCCATTTTCTGTTAATCAATATTTTTTTTTAAGTCTAGTCAAGGTGTCTCAGAATCATTCACTTCTTTTCTCTCTAAAAGTCCAAGATGGGTTCTCTAATTGTTGTTATTATTGGTAAATGTCAACCATATTTTTTCTTTTGACTTTACCTCCATTAATTCCCACCACTATTATGTCATATTGAGTGATATTAAATACTTCTGTCCATGTCCATTTTAAATCTCTCCATCATTCTCACATATTGGACTAATATTCATTTTTCCTTGTTATATTTCCTTTAGTTCATGCCCAGTTCTGTATGTTTAAATTTCATTTCCTGATGTAGTTCCATTTCCTGTTTGTTGTGTTTATGATAGTATCCTGATCTCCTCCTCTAGGACCTTCCATTTTTGCTTTTTCCAGTCTTATTCTAGAGGGCATACCATAATCTTAATAATAACATTCTCTGGATTTACTCCAGATCGTATGCCAAATACTTTCTCCCTGCTAGAGCTGAAGGAAGGCCATGACTGAAGTTTTTCAAAAGCCCCCCCCCCCAACTCCATCAATACCATATCCAGGTAATTCCCCATCTCACCATCTTTACCTTCTCTTCCAAATACTTGTATGGAAGTCTTTTCCATTTCTGCATCACCATCTGCTTCCTTCAATTTAACTATTTCGTGATGCAGTCCTGCCAAATTTTCACCAATTTGGTCTGAAGCCTCTGAGTGTTCCCTATTAACATTTTTCATTTCATATCTCTCTGGTTCATTTTCTTCATCAAATGCAATCTGATGATTTTTAATTGTTCAGTCATCAACTGTTGAACAATATCAACAGTCATTGGGAGAGCCAAAAGTACCTTTATTATACTGGATGCTTTTGAAGTCCTGGATATTATTGTCAACCATAAATCAGGCATTTCACTCTGCTTTAGACACTTTAACTATCAGTTTTCCTGTTTGTTTTTCTTAACGACAGAAGATTTTCAGATTGTAGAATTTCACCAGCAGATGGAGGGATCTCTCTTTACAGTTTTCTTTGTCCCAGAAGTGTTTTAGAAAGAGGGGGTGCAGGTCTTTCTTACCTATAAAAGATGATTGTGTGGCATTTGGGCATGATGGCAGCTCTTCAACCTGCCTGCTAGTTGCAACTCCTGTCCAAGCCCCCAGGCACAGACACCAGAAAAACTGCCTTGAGCAAAGCATTTGTGGATAACTCCCAGATCACCCTTATCTCTAGAGTGATTAATAGTCGGACTATCTATCTATTATCAATGACCACATAATTATATTCTCTCAGCAGGAGCTAACAGAGAGGCAGCTGAACCACTATTCCTCTCTCCCGGAAGTCAAGAAAACTTGATTTCTGATGAAAATCCCTCAGTTGTCAGATTGTAGGATTCAGAAGGAAACTTAAAGCACCCCCATTCTGCGGAAGCAGAATACTTAGTACCCAAGCACATACTGACATGCATATTGTAGAGATACATATTGTAGAGATACAATATTGTAGAAATACAGGGTAGGAGCCATTGCTGCTGTTCTGCTTGCACAACTGATTTTTCCTTGTGCATTGGAATTTCTCTACCCTCTCCTCTTCCATTCTGCGCCCCTCAAAATTTGCTTCGGAGGGTTGGGAGACCCTCTAGAGCAGATGGGAGGCATGAAGAGAGGAAGGGTAAATCCCTTTGCATTTCTTCTAGAAAGTGCAGGGGCTTTGGTTTGTCTTCTGCGGATGAGTATTATATCCCTCAGTTTATACTTATCAGTTGATAAGTACATCATTTTAGTTCCCATCTTTAAGATGAAGAACTGAGCTAATGAGTTCCTCTCAATGGGCTCATTTAGCCTGCAAATGGTGTGGCTTGCTAACAGAAAATATTTTGGGGGGCTCCATGTAGAATAACAGTAGTTTTGTTTGGGTGATGGACTCTTGATGGCTCTTGAGGATGCCCAACTTTGCTGCATTCTGGACCCAGTATAAAAGTGACTTGACCCAAGGACACTCAGTGCTTCTTCAACAGATATGAATTTGCAAGTCTTCTCTATTCTTCTATTGTAGCCACAGTGAGTAAGATGACTTTCTCCAGTTGACATTCGTAGTGGTGTTAGCACTTAGTTAAGCATCCTTGCACCTATGTCTACCACATCATTAGTTCTAAAAAAAAAATTGGTTAGTTACAATAATTTTATAGGTTTGCCAGAACAGGGCTTGTTTTTCTTTGTCAAGTGTCTTTTAGGATTGTTGGCTTACCGTACTTGTTAATGAGGGGAGATGACCATAGCAATGTAACAATATGACTTACAGGAGATTTGGAACTTGTTTTTAGAGACTCTTGGTACTCCTGCGTAATCTGTTAGAGATGAAAAGAAGAGATGCTGGCTAGCTCTCGAACAGCACAAACCATTGTGGCATCCTAATGGGTTAACAAATGACCCAACTGTAAGGCTGCTGCTGTGGCCAGAGCCTGACATTAGGTTTCACTTAGTGAAGCTTTATTCTTCTGTATATCTGTGCTTTCCCAAATGTGGGTGCTGCATGTTCAAGTGTACATACGGTTGTAACCCACATATGATTTTTGTGGTTTCTTAATGGTTATGATGCAGCAGATGTACAATAGCATAACCTTCTCCAGTTAAAAGCACTGGTTGGACTAATTTACATTGTCCCATAAAATTGTTCAATATTGGCTGAGGTTAGAAAGGAGAACCACAGATGACTTGTGGGGTGAAGATAGCCAGTCTGTTGTGGAAATACTTTGAACACAGATTCTGTAACACTTCACCTTAATGTGGCTTCAAACCACTGTATGGAGTGCACAGAATTTTGCACCATGCAGTTATCTGAAGAGAGTGGGCACCACCCCTCCATACATTCCTGCCAGCCCCACTTCCACATGATCCACTTGCTGGAAGAACATCTGAAGAAAAGAAGCCTATGAACATATGCAGAGCTTCAACTGCCAGAACAGCCTATGCACATTTTTTTGGCTTCCATGGACAGTGTGAGGGAGGGCTGATTGCAGCCATGTGACATCAAGGGCAGGGCTAAATGACCCTTTCAACATGCCTTTCCCCTTCACTCATTAAATGGGCTGTTTTTTAAATTTTTGTAGAAACCCACATAGTATAATTTTCTGTCACATTCAAATGAATGGCTTGTACTGTAGCAGGTGCTCTCAGACTATGTTCCCTTGAACTCCAGGGTCTCTTGATAAGTGGCCCGAAATGTTTGCCATTACCAATCTTCCTGTGCAGTGTGCAATCTCAGGAATGTTGGATATTCTGTAAGTGTTGGTTGCCCAGTGGGCCATGGTTGTACTCTGACCATGCTGTGTATCCCAGAATCCTCTGCAGCATGCTGAAGTTATGCAGCAGTTGCTGGTGAATTCAACAGCAGTAAAGTGGATGTAAACACTCTTTCTATAGGAGCTCTGAAAAACATTTCAATTCTCAGAAAGTGCATACAGTGCTTGGCTGTAAATAACCCATCAAATCAAATGGCAGTCTGTCTCCTTTTTGGAACCAAGTTCTTTAACTGAACTTAGAATGACAGTATTTCCACTTGCTGAGTACACAAATGTTATAATAACACTTATTTATATATGGTGAAGACTTCTTTCATGAGAAAGACTTGAAGCTTCTGTGTAACACTAAGTTCATGGTAATAAGAATTTATTCACCTCTTTGCAGGCCTTTAATACTGTTCTGTACCAGTGTTTCTCATTTAAATCCTTAAAACTAGTTTATAGCCCTCATGGTTTCTGAGAGATGTTTTGAAAAAGATGGTGTCAAAAGTTGCATTGAGGAGAATAAATATGTAATTTCCAGAAAGTTTGAAGCCAGGGACCCACTCCTGTTGTTCCTCAGCTTTTTTGTGTGTGTTGGGTAGTGGTGGCACAAACTTTGGAACAAATTGAAATATGCACTTAGAGTCATAGAATTGTAGAGTTGGAAAGGAACACAAGGGTCATCTAGTCCAATGTCCTGCAATGCAGGAATCTTTTTGCACAACATGGGACTTGAACTGACGACCCTGAGATTGAGAGTCTCGTGCTTTACCAACTGAGCTGTCAAGCCTAAACTTATTTTTCTGCTTTAAAAACACATAACTCAGCACATCAAGTGTACTTTTTATCATTTCAATGAAAACTAAAGAGCAGTCCTATGCATGGTTTTCCTAAGACCTAGAGTGTTTAGACCTAGACTGTTTAGGGAACCTTGCTCGCAGGTAAGCATACATAGGATTGCAGTTTCAAAAGAAGGAATGCCTTGCAATGCAATCTTATATAAGTATATTAAAAAGTAAGCCAATTGTAGGATTGCCATATACCCGGAATACCCAGAATACTGTAGTTGGAAGCAGTGTCCCGGTGGAAATCGGAAAACTGTCGGGGGGGGGGGATCCGGATGTATGGCAACCCATATCGGCAGTGTCATTTTTGTAAAAAAAAAACAAAAAAAAAAACTGAATTCACTGGGACTTACTCCCAAATAAAAGCATACAATATTGCAGCCCTAGTTTTGTACAAGCGAAAGACCAGCTGATTCAAGATATTTGATTCTAGTACTGTAGCTCCAGACTAGACCAAAAGGTCACCAAAAGAAGGCAGGCAGAATCCACGTCACAAGAAAACAAAGGCCCTGCATGTTCCTTGTACAGAAATGCATCTCTGATTTGCCTGCATCTGCAGTGTATACAGGAATTATCATTCTCTAAGGCTGTAGATTGTTTTACATAAAAATCCACTATGAACTATATGTTTTCAAGTGCTTCAAACATTCTGCGAAAGGCAGCCATTACAGGATACGTGCAGCACAGATCCTGTGGATCATCTGTCACATATATTAAAAGTGATGCTAACTTAAATAGGCACATTAGCAGTAGCCCCTTCAATATCGTTTGTGGCCTTCAGTGCTGAACAAAGTGTCTGGCATTGTATTTCTGGTACCAAAAATGAGATAGGTAACCAGGTAAGCACATTTTGTATAAGGTGAAGCAAACTCCCCTGTTTTGCCAACATGCCTTAACCCTCCCCAAGTTTGTCACTTTGAATGATGCTCTCTAGATGTGGCTCTTCAGCACGCCTGAGATTAATTTTGATGTGTCCTGTGAAATGTCTACACCATGTTTGCTTCGGTTACCTTCTTCCTTTTGCAGTGTTTCTCCACTGTCAGCTTCCTCCAGCGTGGCACTCTCACTCAGTACATCAAGGCTGCAGAGAGGCTACCTGATCTGACAAGGCCCTTGTCTAAACAATAAAAGCCCCATGTTGTCTCTTCTTTGCCCTTCATCTCGTTCTGTCAGGTTAAATGTTACGGAAACCAAAGCCGCCTTTTTGTCTTGAGGAGGAGGAAAATGTGTCTTCTCTTCTGAACTCTCAGACAGATTGTTAAGCTGTGTGCTCTTTGGCCTGGGCTAAATAAATGCTTTGCTTTTCAAGGAAAAGGCCTCTGACAAAACCACACAGTACAGCCTTTCTTCCATAGAATCTCCGCTACTCTTGTGAATGTGTTGTAGTGCACATCTCAGAAATAGCCTCTTTTGGTGGGGAGGGGGGAGATTCTTGAATTCAATTATACTGTATTTTATTTAGCTCTGGTGCAGGTCTTTGCTTTTGTTATGAGCCCTGAACCTTTGAGGTGTTTGGGCTTTAAATCTACATATCATTTTAAAAATAAGCAACCCTATATTTGCACTGGCTGACTTTTAAAAAAAGTAGTGATGCAAGCTTTCAAGTTAAACTGAACTCTTCATCAAGATGAATTTTAATACTGGGGTGGGGGTGCTTCTGAGCCAGGTCATGTTGTTCATTCTATGTTCATTCAGTCTGATGAATTCTATGTGATTCGAAAGCTTGCAGTTATTGTTGGCAATTGATGATTCAAAGAAAAGATACATATTGTATGTGTATGCATGTGTGTATATTAAGACAGTAACAATTTGGTGATTTTGTCAGTGAAAAAAGATTTCTTCTTTAAAATAAATAAAACCCTGCCACCTATACAAGCATTATTACTCCCTCTTGGATCCCAGGCGACTAATTCAGGGGCTTGTTCATTAATATCTGTTTCCTTCTTCAGGGATTCCACAGTGTTGTCATGCCAGGTTTTAAATTTTTTATGTATTACCAGCCTCTCCACAGAGTAGTCCTGGGATTTCCCCCTCCCTCTCTTCCTTTCTCTTCTATGCTTCCTTTTCTTCCTTTCTTTTTTCTTCCTTTGTTCTGCTTTTATACTAATGCTGTTTTGTATTCAGCTTTGCAGCCCGATACATCCCTTAGTATCCTTTAGAAAAGCACTCCCAGCTTATCAATGGCTTGACAAAGTCGGTCTCTGAGAGTTTCTGTGAGTGCACACTTCCAATTTTCTTTTCAAAAACATGCTGGGTGGTGATTTTGTGCAGTAATTGCTGCATTGAAAATCTTACCTCAGACAAAGTGGGCTCTAGCAAGCCCACTGAGAGCTTATGGCAGAAGACATTTGCTGGGCTTTAAGGTGCTGTGTTTTCCAAGGACAGTCCAACACGGCTGGACTTCTGGAATTAGAACTGAACTTGTGTGCTGAGGGGTGGCTGCTGCTTTTTACAACCATCCTTGTGGAAAATTGTACTTTTAGTTCCCTCCTCTCTGTCTCTATTGGTCATTTTGCACATTATAGAACAAACCCATAGTTCACACACACACACACACACACACACACACACACACACACACGGGAGCTGCAGCTAAGCCTCACCCTTGACAAGTGTATCCTGTAATGTAGCTTCTTTGTATACATGTTATTTCTTGCATGTATCTTGTTGTTTAACCACATGTGCACCACCTTGAATCCTATGAAGGAAGAAAGGTACACAGTACTGTAAATGTTAAAACAGTAAATAAATAAACACAATAAAACACTTTAGGCACATAACGTAAGAAACAGAATGTGTGACATGGCCCTGAAGGTCAAGGAAAGTAGTAAAAGCAGGCAAATAACGGTTCATTTTAATGCTTTGTAAGGTACTTCTGAAAATTGATGCATAATATTTCAATAAAACTCATGATCAATTTGATGTGTGTGCTTCCTCCCATAGCTTCTTCAGCTTGTGCCTTTGGCTAATTCTACTAACAAACGACCAGTAATTTTTAAAGCAAGCGCCAGCACCCAAAAAATATACCCATCACATTACATGTTCATCTGTTAACCTGCAGAATTCCTTGCTGTGGGATATAATTGAGCACCACTAACAAATGAGAATTGGATAAATTCATGGAATCAAGTGTTAGAGTAATTGCTTAATTTTGAGCATGTTCTGACTCCTAGTCAAAGAAGCACCACCCAGTCCAGGTGGTTTCCTTTCTAGCCTTGTAAGATATTTTCTCTGGATGTTTTGCAGTGCTTAAGGAAAACATGAGTGGATGCTCCAGCTCTCTCTAGCACTATGGCTGCATCTCAGATTATGAATTCACTGATGTGTTAATGGTGTGTTAATTACTGTACATGTTGAGAAGAGCCCCTCAGGCATGTTCCATCATGTGATGCCTCAGGTTGATCCGACTACAGAGATTTCACATGACAGCCTGAAACTTCCTTCCCAAACTCACCCTTGTAGGATGTGAATGAACTTTTTTTTTTATTGCCCCCATTTTTTGCTAATAGTTTAGCTTGCAAATAGTTTTTCCTTGTAGGGCACCTTTTAAACTGTGAGGCTGTGAGAGAGAGAGAGAGAGAGGGAGAGGGAGAGGGAGAGGGAGAGGGAGAGAGAGAGACTCCCTCTGTCCCTTAGAGGCTAGAAGTCTCTTGTGTAGTAACATCCCAACTGGTTTGTGCAGTGACATATTATTCATGTTCTTTGTCATTGATCTGTAGTGATGTGTGTGAGAGAAACCAGCTCTCTTGGTGGGCTTCTCACCTGTCCGGGCTGGTATGAGACAACTGGGCCCTTTCAACGGGATCGTGGCCTTGCATCCCACTCTGTGGCAAATTAAGAATGGCCAGAGACAAAGGAGAATAAGGTTGGTCCCTGTAGCTGCTATATTTATTCATGTAAATTACTTTTCTGCTCTGCCCTTCAAATTGATTTCTGGGGGTTGCTAACAGAAAACAATTAAATAAAATACAACACACTAAAACAGACCACAAATACAAGCAGCAGGGAAAAGATAACAAATAGTACTTAAAATTCCTAGGTTGAGAGGTTTTCACTTGATGCCTAGAAAGATAACAGTGCTGATGACTGGTGCACCTCCTTGGAAAGAAAATTATCTTAAGAAATGGTAAAACCAGAGAGTAGAATTTTGGCAGCAGTGGCTGCAGCTTCTACACAGGCATTACCGGTTTTCCTTTTTCTTTTTTATACTGTTTTTATTTATCTTCATGGTACAGAGGATACATTTTGAGAAAACAATTGTTACAACAGTAAACAACAAATAACTTGTCCTGATAAAATTAAAGACTTTTATCATGCTTATAGACTTTTACTGTTTTTCTTGATCCCTATTCTTGAAAACCTGGAGCTGTATGAAGCCAGTGTGTGGATTTGAGGTTGTCTAGGGGCAAAGACACAACTTTACAAGGATAACGACTTTTCTGATTGTGGTCATGGTATTGTTCTATGTGTGTGCTTCTCAAAACTCTAACCTGAAGGAGGAGAGTGGATTGCATTTTCACATGGGAAATTCAAATTCAAATCCCATTATCTTTCAGCCCATCCTAACTACTACCATTTGTTAGACGCAGGGGTCAGCAAACTTTTTCAACAGGGGGCCGGTGCTCAGACCTTGTGGGGGGCCAGACTATATTTTTTGGGGGGAAATGAAGGAATTCCTATGCCCCACAAATAACCCAGAGATGCATTTTAAATAAAAGCATACATTCTACTCATGTAAAAACACCAAGCAGGCCCCACAAATAACCCAGAGGTGCATTTTAAATAAAAGGACACATTCTATTCATGTAAAAACACACTGATTCCCGGACCATCCACAGCCGGATTTAGAAGGTGATTGGGCCAGATCTAGCCCCCGGGCCTTAGTTTGCCTATCTATGTGTTAGAATAAACTGTGATGGGGAGGGATTAAAATCCTGGTGTTTTGGTTCTGTTTGTTTTTTTCATTTATTTCTGTTTCGTTTTCTTGTTTAAGTAGTATGTGGTTTGGTTTGCTTGCTTGAACCATCTATTGTTCACTCTGTTCATTCCTATTCTGTCACAGGGATTAGTATTTCCCTCTATCCCTGCTACTGAAATTGTGAGTATACCCACCTGCTCTCTTTTTATCTGCACACTCTGTCTTGCTTTCTGGCTTCACCTTTCAGACTTCTCTTCATTTTGCAGCCCTGAAATTCTAACGTAATATTCATGCAAAGAGGGCTCTCATAAATCTTGCTGTTGGCATTAAATATTTGTTTTTTAGCTGCCTGGTGCTTCCTGTTCTTTGCTCCCCCCGCCCTTTAAGGGGAGAGCCATTACAAAAGGTTAGATTCCCAGTTAGTGGCGCTTTAGTTCTCCCCTTTGAATCGGGGAGGTTGCCGTTTTATTGCTCTCTGACTTACACTTCAGTGATGAGAGTAAACTTGCATCAGATTAAAGGTCAGCAAATCCCATCAAGGAGCGGCATATTAGGGGCACAGATAGTTGGAGAAGCAGCACACCGCTGGGTATTGACAGGGTGATTCCAGGGTATCAGCCGGCAGAATTATAGCTGCCCAGAGAGTCAGTACAGCTTTAATGAGCCTGTGTGAAGAGGAAGAGGGTGGATTTATGTAGTTCCTCATAATTTTCTGTGGAGACTGTTATTGCAGGCATTCTGTTGGAGTGTTCTGGTCTTTCATTTAATTCAAAGGTCCTGGAGCTTATCCATCCACGAGATTTTTCTTTTGGTTAGCTCAAATCAAAGCTGACATCCCCATGCCTTACCACCTGAAGTACCCACTTGGGGGAGGGGGAGGGAGAAGCTGGAGGTGGAGGTAGAGTGTTTTCCCAAACAGGTTAGAAATTCTTCCTTTTACTGTCAGTGTTCTGTTTATACACAGGTTACAACACACATGGAACACTTTTCTAGACAAGAGAAGGGGGGTCTCTCTTGTCTTTCCAAAAAATAGACATTTATTACCTCAGTAATTTTTTATTTTTTCATGCTTTATTGTCCATACATTAAAAACAAATCTTCCTTATTTTACATAAATCATTTTTTTCCAAAAACACAAATCCAACAAAAGAATATAAGTCTTCCTGCAACACTTTGGCACATTCATTTGACTTCCCGTCCTTTCCCAATCTTTTGCATACTAATAGACCTATTGCCTCAAGTTATCTTTATCTTACTAATAAAATATAATATTCATACCTATATATTCCTATCTTTCCCTTTTAATTTAGATTATTCACAGAGATTACTCAAAGGCTACTATCGTATTCAAATTGCAACAATTGTTCTTTAAATACTTTTTTAGAGGTGTCCAGTTTGAAATGAACTCCTGTTTTGACTTATCCTTAATCCTTTCTGAGAAACTGTCTAATTCAGCGTATTCTACCAGCTTTGATAACCATTCTGATCTGGTGGGAATATTATCACTCTTCCAGTACTTTGCTGTGAGTATCCTTTCAGCAGTGGTGGCATACAAAAATACTTTTCTTATTTTCTTAATGATATCTGGACCTGTGATACCTAATAAAAATGATTCTGGTTTTTTCAAGAAAGTTACGTTTAACATTATTTTAAGCTCTCTTTTGGAATCATTCCAAAAGGTTTTAATCTTTTTACATACCCACCACATAGGGAAAAGAGTTCCATCTGATTCTCCACATCTCCAGCATATATTAGAAACACTTTTATACATTTTGGAGAGTTTGCTTGGGGTTAAATACCATCGGTATAGCATCTTTTGGAAGTTCTCCTTTAACGTAACACATGCTGTAAATTTCCAGTTGACTTTCCATAGATGTTCCCATTGACTCATCTCTATATTATGGCCGATGTCTCAGGCCCATTTAATCATTGCCAATTTAACCTCCTCCTCCTTGACGTCCCAGTCAAGGAGGAGCCGGTATGTTTTAGAAAGGGTTTTGGTCTTAGAGTTTACTAAGTCAGATTCAAATCTGGAAGTCTCCGTCGCAAATCCTTTCTTTTTGTCGTTTTAAAAAATTTCAAATAATTGATAGTATTGAAACCAGTCTGACACATCGTCTCTTATTTCTTTGAAATTTTTAACTCTTAGCTGGTTTTCTTCTTCTTTTAATAATGATTTATAAACAGGCCAATTTCCATTTGAATTCTTCCTTTTCACTGCATGTGCTACAATTGGTGAGATCCACCAAGGCACTTTTGGTTTTTGAGATCATATATCATGTTCCTAGTTTGATAAAATGGAAATACATCTGTAGTTTACCAAAAGGTTTGGTAAAGAGTACATGATTGTTGTTTGCTTAGAGAAAAGTGGGATGCATATAAATATTTTAAGATGATGCATATGTTTTTAAAAGCCCCAAAATAGGACTAAATATAGACCAATCCATACCCAATAACAATAGTAAGAAAAGAACACATATTTGAGGCATGCCTT
The DNA here is from genome assembly GCF_964106645.2 of Podarcis pityusensis. Classification (NCBI taxonomy): domain Eukaryota; kingdom Metazoa; phylum Chordata; class Lepidosauria; order Squamata; family Lacertidae; genus Podarcis; species Podarcis pityusensis. Next base: position 12,138,198 of record NC_138044.1, on the reverse strand, counting down.
TATATGTATGTGTAGTAGAGGCCTTGAAAACCCACTTCACGTATTTTTTAAAATTAGAGGCATTGTAACAGAAAGTATAAGTATGGAATACAAACCTTGAGGGTTTTTTTTGGGGGGGGGGGGGGCTTTCCTCTCAGTTTTGGAAGTATAGGGAGAGTATATGTAATATTTAGTGGCAATTTCCCCCCTAAACATATTTAGAGGTGTGCTCTGTAACTGGGAATGTAAGGAAACATCCTGTCCTAAGTGTGTTACAATCAGCACTGTTTCTGTTCTGCTATAGTTTGGCGTCTTCTAAAACCTGTGCTATTTATCTCACCATCCGTATGGCTGGCACATGTGTAATTATTTTGAGTGCATTTAAATGTAAGGGAAGCATAAAAAAGAATGCAATAAATAACATAATAGTTTTTGTAATGTCTTCAGACAACAACAACAAAATACAATAGTAAATACAGCTCATATTTGCTTGTGTGGTTTCTGCAGCTGACTTTTGACATTTCTGTTTCTGGTGGGATTCTCTGACATCCTTATTCATAACCCTGGTATGTTAGTTTCTCAGGAGGCCTGCTTTTGAGAATTGAGTTGCGTGGGCAGGCCAAGGCTCCGGAGTGGCATGCAGCAAGTCATATTATATCAAATGCCATTCCTTCTGAACTGTTATTTGTATTTGAGTTGGCGGGATGGGGAAGACTGTAGGCATTACCATGCAGAAGACATAATTTGACCCAAGGGTTGTTAGATGCTCATGTGAGGATTCACAAAAGTTTCAGAAGCAGGTTCAACAGTGTCTCTTCAAGTTACCCCTTCCCCATTCATTCTGGGATGGATCAACAGCACAGCACAAAAAACAACAGGTCTACTCTCAGGATGAGCGATTAGAAGCTCCAGAGAGAGTTACCCAACAACAAGAACAATGAAGCAGCTGCTGATGCCAGATTCAGTCCCGATTTCTTCCTATTCCAGAGGGCAGACAGGAAACTAAGAATGCTCTGTAAGTGCTTCTGAGAGGGAATCAGCACAGGGAAGTATGAGGCTAGTATGCCTGCATTTCCTTAATCATGAGCATTCAGGTGCAGTTTCTGGTTTGGGCTCAGCTTTGACTCCAGTGATAGGAAGAGGAGTCCTCTCAGGGTACTGCTTTCCTCAGGAATGTTTTTCTTCTTCTTTCAATAAATGTATTTCCTGCACTCTTGATGGAGGATCAGATTTGACTCAAGAGCTACCAGATGCTCAACTACTCTGGTGTTAATTTGAATATTGTAGAGCTGAACTCCAGCATTTGAAGCTAGGGGAGGGGGACTGAGATGACCCTTTGCATAAGCCCTTTCCACCCCTGTCCATCTTACTAATCTCTCACCGGAAGTTTCACATGTATGCTGTTAAGGCATTGCTCCATTCTCCTTCTTCTCACCCTTTCTCCATTTTTCTCCACTCTAGTTTGGCATTAGCCTTTTCTCCAGAAAGGTGCAAAATGGCCAAACCAAGTGAAAAACCTAGGATGTAACCTCTATCTTCCCAAGAGAGAACAGCTAATAACATTTAATAAGAAGGGGCTTGCTTCTGGCAGGCTGCAGTAGTACTTTCCTCACATGATTAAAAAAATATTAAGATGATGAAAGGTGTAAATTTAAATCAGTTGATAAAATCTTCATAAAGTTGCCTATGAAGGAAAAAAAGAAGATCATACAAGCGAGAGAACACTTGCTTGCTTTGGTTTTAGTTGATGTATGCATTTGCTGCAGCAGGCACTGTATTCCAATATCATTTTCTCTCGGATATGCCTCTTTTAAGATGATACTTATGCCATTCATATAAGTAAAAAGATGGCCTCAATTAATTGGGTGGATTAAAATTATCTTTTTTTGGTCAGTCAAAATTAGTTTGATCTAAGTAACTGAATAGGCATTGCAGTTGTATGCACATATTTGCAGTAAATCAGTGTCATAAGGTAGTTAGAATGTTTTATCTCTTCTTGCCTTGAGTGGTGGGCCCTCCACCTATTTTACAGGTGGAGGAGATCTGTGGATGAGTTTGGCTAAGATCACATAATTTGTGACCAACTGTGTCTTGAACCCATGTCTCTCACTCCCAAGTACAAAATTCTGATTACTGCTCCTTGTTGATTCCTGCACTCCATCCAAATGCTAACATTAAAAGGGTTCCAGATGACCACAAGAATCTAACTCTTATAATTAACTTGGCAGTTTACACAGATGCATCTGAACATATTATGAAATATAGCAGCAACCAGCATGAAATTTACAAGAGCTTCCATATTATATCATGCATTGCAAAGCTGTTCAAAATAGCAGTGGAGGTTGCATCCTCTTATAATAATGCATATAAAGTTTTATGTGGTGCTGTTAGACACAGGTGTACCAAGAATGCCAGTAACTCCTCTAGGGAAGGGGTTCTGTTCCATAAACAGCCAGGAAAGCCATGTATTCTGGCAATTTTATTTAGAGGAAGGGGTGGAAGTATTACTCCTTCCTATTGAATCCCTTTGGAAAATAATTGATTGCAATTTTAGCAGTGAGTCGAATTTGACTGGACTTAATCATCCAGGGGTCTTTTACCTTTACTTTTTTAAAGATGGCCGAATCAGTAACATTGATTAAGCTCACCCCTGCCACCTTAACTTTGGTCAACCCCCTCCCCTTAAAAAAATGATTGTACAATCATAATATTCAGTGTTTCTTCAGAGTGTTCCAAAGTGCATTACATCCCTTATCTTTAGCATAACTATTTAAGGTAGGCCTGTAAATTACTCCTATACTGCAGTTAAAGTTGAGAGAGAATGAATTGCCCAAGATCACAAATAGTCTGACCTGGTATAAGGCAATTTTCTATGCTCCTACTTAAAATGTTTGTACTACTGTTTTATTTAAAATATGAAAAGCAGCATACAGGACAATAAAATGCAAAAGATATAACAGTAAAAGACCGCAGAATAATAATAGACAACATGTGTCAGGGGTTCAGGGACAGAGGCACAGGGTAGGCAGGAGATGGAGAGCGATGGGGATGAATCCCAGGACAGCGAGGAAGAGGATGACAATGACTCAAGAGATTCCATGAGTCTTTCCAGCGAATCAGAGGATTCCCAGAAGGGGGCGCCGGTGGTCAAGGCCAGGGGAGCCCCAGGGGGGACGTGTCAGGAGCAGGGGGCCAGCGGGGGATCCCAAAGTGGCAGCTGGGCGTCAGGACCAGCCTCCCCGCCAGAGTGCAGCGAAGGGGGTGGAGGTTTCAGTGTATCAGGGGAAGCAGCTCCGGCAGCAGAGAAGGGAGGGAGGTCGGAGCAAGCCACCCTCCCGGAAGGGGAGGGGAGTAGTGAAGGGAGTAGTGTAGCTGTTAAAAGGAAGGTTAGAGGTTGGGCGCGCGCGCCAAGTTCAAATGTAGAGGCGCGCGGAAGTACAGGGAGCCCGGAGGAGGGGCCAGGTCCCAAAGCCCGCAGGAGGGGGCAAGAGCAGTCTGGGGATTCCGCGTCAGAGGAATCCAGGAGGGGCGAAACCCCAGCGGGCAGGAAGACCCTGCGGAAAAGGAAAGAGAGAAAGAGGTGGAGCAGCGCAAGCCTCTTAAACTGGTGCAGGGGAGGGACTGATTCAGAGGGGACTTCAGCGGTCTAAGCGTAACAGACGTAGGGCTGCGCGCCTCGGATGTGAAGCAAACAATGAACTGCAATAAACACTTTTGTATATAAGAAGAGATAGGCGTTGGTCTTTTGTGAGCTGAGACTTGAGGCAGCCCTGACAACATGTTTTAAACTTAAACATGATACATTAAACATCCCATGGGGCTTGTTATTAGGCTGTGCAACATGGAGGTATTCTCTTTTTAGTATATTTCAGTATTGACAGATCAGATCTGGTTTAAACCTGGCTTAGCGGTCACACATTAAGCCTATATTAAGGGATGCAAGAATGAGACATATGACCTACCACATTTACCTTTCCCCTACTCTTTCTAGGCACAGGTCTGCACTTTAAAGCTTTGTGATTGAGGGCTTTTTTCCTTTTTGCTACAAAGCTCAGTTGGAGCAAATGGCAATTTGGATTTTCTTCAGATTGCTGTTTGCTCAGATTCAGCTTTAAAGAACAGGTTTTCACAGGGAAAGCTCAGAGTAAAAAAAAAAAAAGGATGCCTGGAACACAGACTCTTAAAGTGCAGACTGTGCCGGGAAAGAGTGGAGGAAAGTTAAGCGTGGACAAGCCCATAGTAAAACCCAACACAAATTCTGTGCCTCTTCTGAAAAAGCATCTCTCAAGTTTCGCTTCACCAAAAAATCAGCATGTTTTGGATGTAATAGCCAATTGTAGCTTAATTAAACCTAGATGAAAGCACTGAGGAAAAGGAGGTGAAGAGGGATTGCAAGGTTCATGGTTGCTAGACTATGGTTTAGCAAGCCAGGAAATGAGCAATTGATCAAGGCCATTTTGTGAAGAAGTCCTTTTTTTTAGTCCAGGGGTTGTCAACCTGGTCCCTACCGCCTATGGGTGTTTCAGGATTCTAGGTGGGCGGTAGGGGGTTCTACGGCACAAGCTGAATCCTCCTTCCATTGAGCACTGGTGGGCGGTAAGGAAATTTTACCGTCAAGAAAGATGCATTAGTGGGCGGTGGGTATAAAAAGGTTGACTACCCCTGCTTTAGTCAGTCCTATTTTTTTATTGAACAGCCCCCAAAGTTCAGCATTATAGGTATGGGCGTAGCCAGGATTTATGTTAGGGCAGGATATGTGGGGGTGGGGCAGAACTGAGCTTTAGTTAAATATTTTTATTTATTTACTTGATTTACTTGATTTGGGGGGGCGGGTAGCTGCCCTGCACCACCCTGGTTATGCCCATGATTATAGGGAAGGGAGGAAAAGAGAGGGAAAACCTTAGTCCACTTAGTCGACTTTCACTATGCCAGCAAGCCAGTTTATGGTGCAGAGATGAGTGTGGCACAGAATTTTAACCAGCAACCTCAGATGTTTCAGGCAATGAGATAAAACTGGGCTGCTTAACAGCTCCTATATTTTTATCAAATGTTCTACTCTGAGGCCTGCTTGAGTAGCATCCGCTTAGAGAGATGGAGGAGCTCTGATCAGGAAGTATGGCATGCTTTCCTTTCTCTGTAGCTGGGCACCAATAAGGCAAGCATTTTAGTGCTAAGTGCAAGTCAGAGGTAAACAAGAAAAATAGAACAGAGCAGGTAGAGGAGATGGAGCCGGAAACAAACCTAGAAATCTGTTTTTAGAAAGTGAAAGGGGACGAGGCAGTAAAACCGGACAAACTTGGGTATAATTTATTGCTGGTCATAAAGGTTGCCAACATAAAACCTGTAGGAAGGAACTCAATTTATAAAAATACCAGTTAGTTCATATTTTCTATATAAAAAAGTTATTTCATATTTTCTATGAAAAATAGAGTGCTCTGCTATAAATCTGATAAAAGTTGTAATCATAGGAAAGATTTGTTTCACTGGTGAACATTTTCTTTTTATATTTCAAGGTTGTAAACTTTCACACTGAGAATATTTAACCAGGACGCACAGCATCTCTGAGGAGCAGCATGCCTTATTGTAGTTCTGTTGCTGTGGTTGGATGTTTGCGGGTGCTTTCTGTACTTCTGTTTTAGAGCTGCAGCTCTCAGATGGATAAATACATGCCATGAATCTTCCTACTTAATTGGGTTCTAAAATCACAATCAAGAGGCTGTGTGAGCCATGTTGGCCTCTCCAGATTAAAAGTTGAAGAAACTGCAAGGGCTTTTAAAGGATCTATCCACTTGGTTATGTTTAGCACACCTTTAAGCTAGGCAAGAGTCCTCAATTTTGTGACAAATCTTGGGAGTTTAAATTAGGAGATGAGCGTGAGGAACGCTGATGGATCAGACGAAAGGCCTGCCTACCCTAGCAGTCTGATCCTATCAGATTCTGTGTCCGATCAGATGCCTATGCGAAGTCCAAAATTAGACAGAAACCTGATAGCATTCTGCCATTTGTGATCCCCAGCAACTAGTAGTCAGAGGGTTGCTATTGATTCTAGTAGCCATTGGTAACCTTGGTATGCTATGAAGGCACATACATAATGCACCTGTCTTGCTGAAGTAGGTCAGGGCCTAGATGGGGGACCCAAATGGAATTCTGTCATCATCACCATAACAATGGTTAAGACTTAATCAGGTCTGAGCTATAGACAATTGTCAGCCAGGAGATCCAGGCTGAGGAATCAAGTGGGGAGACAGAGCCAGGAAGGCTATGGTTAAGGGGTGGGAAGTCCAGATGGCTGGAATTTACGCAAATTGAAGTTCAGCAACATTTGGAATGCCACAGATTCACCACCTAGCCACATTTACTCAAAGTTACAGCCCAAACAGTACATCTTTTATCATAATTCCTGTGCCCATTGGCCAGCTACGGTAGCTGAAGCCAGTCAGGAGCCTGAGAATCTCAGCCACTGGGTTCTAGTGCCTGTGATTCTTGACATGACTTAAAATAGAGGTTCTGAGGGCTGAGTCTGTCTAGGGTCCAGAACCTTAGCACTTTTCTAGTACCAAATGTGCATTGGAGAGATGGTAGCTCATTTTGTAGCACAGGAAAGGCACTTAGAAGTGCCTTTACAAGAAGTGTAATGATGCACCTCACAGTCCTGGATGGCTAGTTTAGAGACAAGGTAAAGAAGCTTGCTGGACATTTGTCAGGTGGACAGTTGAATGTTGCATTTGTGATGTTCCCAGTAATGCAAGTATGGCCTTTGTAGCCATCCAATCCTGACTGACACCCTCTTTTTCCTGGTGATCTTTTATACCCTTTATAGCTGTAATGGGTTTACATGCAGCATAGCCTTTCATTATTCTGAACATGCGCAAAGCCACTAAACAAGCTTAAATCACAAGTCACTGCATCCCGACCTTCAGTTGTCTTAACCCTTTCACCTAATTAACCAAAACAATTTACCACCACTTCCTACATTAATCAGTTGGGTGCATGGTACTGTCATATTAGCCAGAATTGTCATGCAGTGAACACTGCACTGAACTGGGACTGTCTTCCCACAGGTGTAGAAATGTTACACAATGTGTGAGCAGCCAGCTTTCTTTCATTCTGTAAAATCTTTGCCCTGCTCCGAAGCATGCTGCACACTCAGCCTTCATAGCTCACCCTTGCCCTGTTCTTTCCCTCTGTTGCTGACAGCACTTATATATCAAGTGCACCAACTAGACATGGATCCATTTAACCAAAAAAAGGTGGGGGTTCCCTGAGTACAAGTCTTCATGTTTTTACTGTGCAATCTGTTCATGCATTGTGGGTATTTGCTTGCTCGCTTTCCCCTCATCTTGCAAGGCAAAAATCAATTTGGCAAGTAGAAAGTCTGCAAAGAAACGTATGCTGCCATTTGGATGGCAAATATGAAGCTGGGGGGGAGGGGCAATAGGATAATAGGCCTTTCAATAAAAGGGCCAGCAGGAACTAAGTATCTGAATAGAGAGTATCCAAGTGGCTGGTTTGGACCACCTCTGGACTGCTAACTGGCCATTGATGCATGTTTCCATCACTGCCATTGTTAATGGCAGAATTCTCACTCTAGGCGGAAATACCCTGAATAAGAGGTAACTAACTTGAACCATTAGCATGATGTAGTTCACAATTCTGCTAGCAAGAAGTGGTATAGGAGGTAATCCCTCGGAAGGCTATAGCTGTCCTGGCTCTGCCAGTTAGCTGCAGATATTTCTGTGAAGTGGAGCTTATGCAAGGTTTCAACATTTTAAAATATCTCACTATTTAATGAACTGTTTATTTCTTCTTCTTCTTAAAGGCTCTGGCTGGGATCTTGAACTATGCCCTAATGATAAATATATTTTAAAATGATTTTTCAAATGCCATTCAGCTGAAAGAATCCCCTGCTCATCTGTGGCCAATAAAATTAGTTGCAGGCAATCTGGGGACTCTATCCATTGTAGAGGTGGAACTTACAGATCAGGGGAGCCTTTTAATGCAATAAAAATTGGGGGTGGATTTGTATATTCATTTATTTAAAATA